>NC_136261.1:374231579-374461579 GCF_964187855.1 Myxine glutinosa | reverse complement strand
CGTGGCGGGTTATATAGGCCCCGCCCCTCAACCTTTGCGAACCTCCCCCAAACGCTCTTCCTCCGCCCTCTCAAACCAAACCCCTCGTGCTCGGTTGGTTGTTCGGGGCTGGCTCACTCCTCCCCTCTATGACGAGGTGGAGACACGCCTTTCTTCCCCAACCCTGCCTCGTGGCCAATGGTGGTTGAAGAAAACCGCCCAAAATGCAGTTGGCCATTGAAATGAAATGAAAGGGGACCTATTCTTATTTCACTTGGTGCAATGGAGTATTTAAATTAATGGGAGACACAGCCTTACCCTAAGACACATAATAAGATATAAGCTACTGAACAAGGGTTTTATCGGGTCCTGCAATGTGGTGTTTATGGAATAACTACCGAGACACCCTTTTTATCTTTACACAACTCCGGAGGCAGGAGGCGCAGAATAAACAATAATAATAATAAAGCACACAATAAAAAAAATACAGTCCTCATATCCGCAACAATATATATATATATATATATATATATATATATATATATATATATATATATATATATATATATATATATATATAGTGTTGCGGATATGAGGACTGTATTTTTTTTTGATTGTGTTGTATTGTGGTAAATTGGTGATGAATATTGCTTGAGTCTGCGCCTCCTGCCTCCGGAGCTGTGTAAATGTCAAAAGGGCGTCCCATAATTAGTCCACAAGCATACACGTCAGCCAATCATAGAATACCCCTGTTCGATAGTTATATCTTATTCTGTGTTTTAGGGTAAGGCTGTGTCTCCCATTAATAGAAGTACTCCATTGCACCAAGTGAAAGAGATAGATTCCCTTCATTCCCATTCCCAAAACCTCCATTCCCCCTTTTCGTCAATTGCCAACTGCATTTTGGGCGGTTTTCCCTTCATCTGCCATTGACCACGAGGCAGGGTTGGGGAAGAAAGGCGGGTCCCCACCTCGTCATAGAGGGGAGGAGTGAACCAGCCCTTGCCGACCAACCCAGAATGAGGGGTTGGCTTTAGAGGGCGGAGAGAGAACGTTTTGGGGAGGTTCGCAAAGGGTCAAGGGTGGGGCTTATATAACCCGAGGCAGAGGCCCCCGGAGAGAGTCGAGGAGGGAGGAGATCAGAAGACAGAAAGGCCTTGAGTTGGACTAAGCAAGAGAGGAAGTTGTTGGACTGGGTGGGACTAAGAAAGAGAGAGAAAGAGTCCTGAAGCTTGTGAGGGAAGGAGAGAGAACCCGTCACACCAACCCCCCACCAAGCTCCGCGTTGGCTCCACCAAGCGTTCACCTCCACCAAGGCTCCACCAAGCTCCGCGTTAGCTCCACCAAGCGTTCACCTCCACCAAGGCTCCACCAAGCTCCGTGTTGGCTCCACCAAGCGTTCACCTCCACCAAGCGTTCACCTCCACCAAAGCTCCACCAAGCTCCGCGTTGGCTCCACCAAGCGTTCACCTCCAGCCATCCACCTCCTGCGATTCCTGTCATCATTCCCCGCGTGAGTCTGTCTTTTGTTTGTTCTGTCCTGGGTTAATTAAGACTGTAGGTAAGCTAGTATTTGCACTGTGTCACCTGCGTCTTATGTGTTGTAAATAAACGTGACTGCTTTCTTTTTGCTTATGTGTGTAAATAGTAAATAAATTTAGTAGTATTTCCAAACCTTTCTTTGCCTTCGTCTTCCTCTTTGCATTCGTCGTTTTAGTCTTTTCCCTCATTGAGCAGCCGCGGTGCGATCCGGCCAACGTTTGGGTGGAATCGGGTTCTAATCGGGGAATAACTGTTCGGTCGCGGCAATACCAACCGCTCGGTAAAATAACATCTTTAACCGCGTCCGCAACAATATATATAATTATATATATATATATATATATATATATATATATATATATATAATTATATATATATATATAATTATATATATATATAATTTTATATATATATATATATATATATATATATATATATATATATATATATATATATATATACATATATATATATATACACACACTACCGGTCAAAACTTTTGGAACACCTCAAATTTTACAGTTTTTATTGAAATTTGAGCAATTCAAGCACAGTGAATAACCGGAAATGGTACAAAGGTAAGCAGTAAACTGCTCGAGGTTAAAAAAAAGTTTAGGTCAGCAAAAACGGGAAAATAATGTGAATTGCACAGTTATATTGCAAAAAAAAAAGGCCTTCTTCAGGAAAAAAGCAATGGGTTAACAACTTACAGCTGTTCTGCAGCAATGTAAGTAAATTAAGCCTTGAAAGTTAATGCCAACAATTCCTACAGGTGTCCCAACCTCTGAAGATTACTTGATAACAAACCCCCTGTCTGTATAAAAGCAGTATTGGAACAGACTGTTATTACACCCTCTGAAGCTTTATTTGGTCAATATTGCACTGCAGGGAGTAGTATATTGGAAACTGGAGGAAACTCTGACAGGAAGAGGTCTGGCAGACCCAAAGCCACAACAGAATCAGAAGACAAGTTTCTGAGAGTCAACAGCTTGTGTGATAGGCGGCTCACAGGACAACAGCTTCAAGCACAGCTTAACACTGGTCAAAGTAAGCAAGTCTCAGTTTCAGCTGTGAAGAGAAGACTTCGAGCTGCAGGTTTGACAGGTCGAGTGGCAGTAAGAAAACCATTGCTAAGATGGCAAAATAAGAAAAAGAGGCTTGCCTGGGCCATGAAGCACCGCCAGTGGACTACTGAAGATTGGAAGAAGGTCTTATGGACCGATGAATCAAAATTTGAAATCTTTGGTTCATCACGCAGGGTTTTTGTACGCCGTCGAGTATGCGAAAGGATGGTTCCTCAGTGCATGACACCAACTGTCAAACATGGAGGAGGAAGCGTGATGGTCTGGGGCTCTTTTGCTGGATCCAGAGTCGGCGACTTGCACAGAGTGACTGGCACCCTGAACCAAAAGGGCTACCACAGCATTTTGCAGCGCCATGAAATACCCTCTGGTATACGCCTAGTTGGTCAGGGGTTCATGCTACAGCAAGATAATGACTCAAAACACACCTCCAGGCTATGTCCAAAACTACCTTCGAGGAAAAGAACAAGACGGTCGGCTTCAAATTAGGGAATGGCCAGCACAGTCTGCAGACTTAAACCCCATCGAGCTGGTTTGGGATGAACTGGACAGAAGGGTGAAAGCAAAGCAACCTACAAGTGCAACGCATTTGTGGGAACTTCTGCAACAGTGTTGGGAAGAACTTCCCGATCAATATTTAATTTCCATTGTAGAAAGAATGCCACGAGTCTGTTCGGCGGTTATATCTGCAAAAGGTGACTACTTTGCTGAGTCAAAAAATTAAATTAAACTTTGTTAAACAAAATGATTCTATGATTCCTTTTTTATCTCCAATTGTTTATTTGTTCTATGCTTAATTTCAGAGTACATTGAGACATTAAACGAAGGTTGGCAAATCATAACAAATGCTCAAGACCAAGGACACTACACCCATGGCTGTAAAAAAATGGAAGGACCGAGTCAATCGGACAAGTGTAGGTTCTGCAAGATAGAAACAGAAAGCATGAGTCACCTCCTATCGGGATGTAAAAACTCATGTCAGAGCAGCTGTACATCCAAAGGCACAACAGGGTATGTAGAGTAATCCACTGGCACATCTGTGGAAATTTCAATATCCCAGTTCCACAAAACTTGTTCATGCTCATGTTTAACCTGATGATCCCATCCAGCGTGAATGCAGAAAACAAAACACTGTGACCAGACATTGTACTCAGGGACAAAAAGGAAAAGACAGCATTACTGATTGAGATATCAGTACCCAGGGATTTTGGCCTAAATAATGTAAATTCAAGAGAATGACCAAATACCAAGACCTTGAGAATTAAGTGAAAAGGTCCGAGAAGCTGAAGAACGCTGAAATTGCACCAGTGATAATTGGAGCAACGGGAATGATGAAGAAGAACTTCACAAAGATCCCACAAACCATGAGTGGGAACATTACTACAAATGAACTACTGTTGGAGGCTTACTGGAACTCAGTGACGATCCTGAAAAGAGCCCTTGGAACAAAACTCTGAGAACAAGAAAACTTCATAACTTATCTCGTGAATCACAATCCTTCACCGGAGCGGGCGTGGATACTTCAAGTCCTGGGAGTACTCCATTCCACCTTCTAAAACCCAAATTGTAGAGGTACCAACCAACGACACACACACACACTCACACACACACACATACACATACACACACACACACACACACACACACACACACACAATTTTTGCTGCATGAAGTATTTTCAATTTTTCTTCTTTTGAAAGCCGAACATGCTGAACCCAGATGCGATCTTTCATTTCCACCTTGGGAATTTTGAATGAATTCAATGTTACAGAAACATTTTCCTCATTAGGACGAGGCTTCAAAGATGGCAGACAGACTTATTCAAGATAGCTTGTTATTTTAAGCTTTCGCAATTCCATATGATTATTAAACACAAGACTTTGATGGGTCTAATCAGCTATAGTTTTAAACCTGAAATCATATAAAGTTTTTTTTTTAATCCTGAATCTTGATCTTTCTGACTCCTTCCTGTTCGTCGCATTCCATATTTGCTTCACTTTTGCAAGACTTGAGGATGGCTGCTTATTTTTACATGTTAATTTGTTAAAATAATCAGTTTATTAAAACTTTGTGGCTGTAAAACTTATGTTCATTGGTTAACTAGATCACAGCTAAAGGCCATTTGGCCCGCCATGCCTGTGTCCACACCGCATCATCCGCATTATATCCACACCGCATCATCCGCATTATATCCACACCGCATCACCAGCAGGTAGAGCAAATTATTTGCAGCAAAATTGGAGTGCATCCAGGGAAGACCGCAGGCTTATCACTTGATTTGCCTCGAAAGAGTATCAATTGATTGTCAAGAGTTGAGTAATTCCCCGTAATCATTTTTTAATTTTCATATTCATGCCCCAAACATTTTAAGGAGTATTTGTTCATCCTAATTATATGAGCATTGGGTTTTTCTGGTATCTATGACGTCATAGTTGTTTTTGCCAGAATTAAATAAATAATAGGACGATCCTTTCTTGTACTTTGATCTTCTGCTCTTGTAAACACAGATAAACCATCTCATGGTTTATTTGTCTTTCTTTTTATTATCTCTATTGCTTTTCATCACTATATATCCTCATGGGAGGCAAAGGCTGCATAGCCCTCTCAGGCTCACTTTTCATCTCCTTACCTGTTTGACTCGCCTTTCCTCTCTGACTCACCTCTGCTCTCTGACGAGAGTGTCCTCGCACACATCTGACTCACCTTCCTCTCCTCACCTGTCTGACTCACATCTCCTCTCTGGATCGCCTCTGCCCCTGCCTAGGCTCAAATTTCCTCTCCGGCTCACCTCACCACTGCTCTCTGGCAAGGCTCACCTTTCCTGTCCAACTCCTCTCGACACACACACACACACACACACACACACACACACACACACACACACACACACACACACACATAAACACACACACACACACACACACACATAAACACACAAACACAAACACACACACGTACACACATAACACACACACACACACACACACACACACACACACACACACACACACACACACACACACACACACAGACACACACACACACACAAACACACATAATTGTTATTTATTACATTATACCGTATATCCTATTCATTAAATGAACGTTAAGGATATACCAGTTATTGCTTTGGTAATATTGATCACATATAGGCCTACTCCTATCGAATTGGATTAATCCCACGACCTCTCCTTGGTATCAGAGACTGCAGAAGCTGCTTCCTCGTCAAATAAATACATTGGGTAGTTTGCCATTGCCCTCACAACGTGAAAGTTATTGGAGAACGTTATACCTACAGCGGGGAAAATGGCCTTAAAACGATCATTCATTCATTCATTCATTTCATGTGTTCAAGGGCACCATGGGATCTATAATGTCCACGAACAGCAACCAATACTGGCAAATTGTATGACACTGGCAAATTGCCCTGCGAATTTGAAACGTGCTTATCATAACGTCCTCGAGTAGCTGCAAACAAATGAGTCAGCCAGGTACAAAATACCTTCGGAAAGGTGGACCAATCTACATCAAGGTGTCACCTGCAGGCAGTTCAGGTTGGATGCGATTCTCTTGCCTTGGAATCGTAAGAGAAACTCAAGAAGTTCAGAAGGTTCAGCGCTGTTAAATTATTATGTTATTTCTGATCTACACACACACCGAGTGTGTGAAGCGAACTCACCATATAGATCGAAGATTGTCTTTCTTCCCTCTTCTTCCCTCTTCTTCGGCCTAATGGAGGCGGCGTGACGTCATAAATCGCAACGTGCACGCAAATATAACTTGTTTGATAACACCTGCTGTGAACTGAGATAAGGGTGGAAAAGTTGGCATTTTAATTGACTATTTGGTAAATACTCAGGAAGCAAATACACATGACACCATGGGATACACTGATAACGTTGTACCTTTCTTCGTGGCTGGCAGAGACAGGGTTGTACGCCACCATCTTTGAGGATAGTAACAATAGGCCTCTTCGGATTTGGGAAGTTGACTACTGTTTTCACCCCACGCTCGTAAAGCGAAAAGCGGGGCTAAGCAATCGGGTGCATATGTATGTACTATGTCGTATGTATGTGTCTGCATTTTTAGAATTCATTTTCTCGGAAAGGTAAGCAGTAGTGCAATTGACATGATATATATATATATATATATATATATATATATATATATATATATATATATATATATATATATATATATATATATATACATACACATCTAGGTTTAAAAAAAATCTATTTTATATAAATATATATACATATAAATGTTTTTTTGGGGTTTAAAAAAAAAAGGAAACAGGAAGTAAGTTCCTGCGTGGGGCTAGTGTGAAAATTTTTTGACTCAACCTGGGACTTCGAACCCACGAACCTCATCACGTACATGATGACAGCCCACTGAGCTATTGAGTCTCCGGGATATCCTCAGAGATTTCTCACACTAACACTGCGAGCTTTATAATAGCCGATATCTCACGTGCCTGCAAGGCAGACCCCGGATGTGAGTGTATGTATGTGTATGTAAATGTGTGAAAGTGCAATGAAGATGAACTCATCCAACAATTCAAGAAACAGGAAGTAAATTCCTGCGTGGCGCTCGTGTGAAAAAATTCTGACAACCCAGGACTTGAACCCAGGAACCTCATCACTTACGTGGTGACAGCTGTTACGGATTCTTCACTTCCGTTGTTGTGGTTCTCATCCACTGTAAACATTTTTGGTTGCATGTACTACTATTGTTGTCGTTTAAGTGAAATAGAGATTACTATTTTCAAAAGGTAAAAAAAGTTAATGTTTTAAAAGAAACCGGAAACCGGATCGGGAACCGGATGAAGAAGAAGAGGAAGAAGAGGAAAAGGAGGCGGAGCGAGTGAGTCGGACAAGAAGCCGAGCTGCTTCGAGGTCTTGAGCAAACGTTGGCGATCGAGGGTCACGAGTGAACTTCGGGTTTCCCGGGAAAGGGATTCCTGCGACAGAGTTGTTATCGCTGTGACAGATCAACCTGCGTGTCAGGTTTTGCGGTTGATTCCGAAGAGAATCGTTGTTTGAGGGCAGTTGCGCCTCGAGAAGAGGCCCGTTGGCCGTTTTTGTCTCGCGCCTGATTTCGCATCACTCTGGGCTCTTTGCCTCGCTTCAACCATTTCACCGCATCCAGAAGTTAAGCTGGTGTGTGTGAGTAACGTGGATTTTGAGTGGAAATTTGCGGTTCACCGTAAAGGGAGCCGTTGAACGTCCATATGCAAAGGGGTGATTTCCCAGTTGCCTTGAGGGCACCTTTACGCATCTTTGGCAGCGTGACTGTCACTGTCAACCGAACGGGATTCTGGTCTCGATTCGACATCATTCTGACTATCACTGGAGCGTGGACAACTTTGGCTTGAAGCCGGGATAGTGACATTGGGGATGTTATTTTCGCTCACTTGGAGCACAGTGAGTTATATTGTACGAAACTGATGGTACCATCATAGGAATGATATATTTGTTGTACAATTTATTACTATTGTTTTTTGTACTGTTATTCTTGCGTGATCTTAATACAATACTTGTTTGTTGGTAACAATTGGTGTGGTTCACCATTGATCTTTGACATACAGAATAACACATCTTTCTGCCGTGGCTCCTCTCGGGGCTCGGAGGTACACCGTGACCGGGGTTTGGGGAGGAGCACGTAACACAGCCTACTGAACTGTTTATATATTAGCCTGGTGTTGGCTTAGCGGTTAGGGTGCGGGCTTGGGATCCTAGGATCCTGAGTTTGAATCCCTGTCGATCGTTGAATTAACGCCAGGGGGATTGACTCAGCCTGTCATCCTTCTGAGGTCGGCAAATTGAGTACCAGCTTGCTGGGATGAATGAGCTATTCAGGTATCCTGCGTTGGAGTGGCGACCTGTCCAGGATTGTGCCCAACAGCCAAAGAAACTGCTTTGGCAGCCCAATACATTGTCATGGTGAAAATAGAAATGGTCATCGTGTACATATATATATATATATATATATATATATATATATATATATATATATATATATATATATATATATATATATATATCGATATATATATATCGATATGTATAAAACACAGTTTGTGTGTGTGTGTGTGTGTGTAATGTTACCGATAGACTCCTAAACGGAGAGGCTTACGTGCTTGATATTTGACATAGACATGGCCATTGAGCCTGGGACGAACATGGCCGAACTCAAAATATTTGACGATCCATATTTTTTATTCATATTTACCTCAGCGCATTTCAGCGAAGTACCCGCTAATCTCAGCCGGTTCCAGAGCAGCTCGCTGATTCGCTCAGAGCGATCACGTGATGTTCCATTCCCGCTGCCAGACTGATTCGCTCAGAGCGATCACGTGATGTTCCATCCCGTCACACGTCACACGTTTTTCACCTTTTATGCGATTGTGTTTTGTATCGATTTTGTGCGATATGAATTAAATGTCTTTGAAACAGCTGTGAAACGTCTTTCCACAACCCTTCCGTAACCGATTGGAGCAGTTTGTTGCCGCACAAAACGAGATCCGCGTAGCGAGTTGGTCGAGTCGTGCTGACCAAGATGGCAACACGGCGGCTTCACTTTTCACGGAGTATGAGCGTTCTATATATTTTCAATTCAGTGCGCCCATGATTTGTGGCATAGACATGACCATTGGGCCTTCACGGTGTAATTTGTGCGAGGCTTTTGTCCGAGTGAGCTTGAGTCGAGAGGGCGAATGTACGGGTTGGGAATGTTCGGGTCTCCCTTCCCCCGCCCGGCAACGCCGGTACTGGAGGACGTCACAGGATCGGTGAGTCTCCAAATCCGCTTCGTGCTGTTGTGAATATGCAGGACTATGTCCGATTGTTGTGCTGCTCTCCGACCATGAGAACTGCAACGTCATTGTTGACTGGCCATCCCCTTCCCTCCCCCTTCCCCCTCCCCCCTCCATCCCCCCTTCCCTTCCCCCTCCACCCTACCCCTCCCCTTCTCCCCTCCCCCTCCCCCTCCCCTTCTCCCCTCCCCCTCCCCCTCCCCTTCTCCCCTCCCCCTCCATTTTCCCCCTCCCCCTCCCTTTTCCCCCTCCCCCCTCCCCCTCCCTTTTCACCCTCCCCCTCCCCCTCCCTTTTCCCCCTCCCCCCATCCCCCTCCATTTTCCCCCTCCCCCTCCCCCTCCCTTTCCCCCTCCCCCCTCCCCCTCCCTTTCCCCCTCCCCCCTCCCCCTCCCTTTCCCCCTCCCGCTCCCCCTCCTGCCTCCCCCTCCCCTCCCCCCTCCCCCTTCCCCCTCCTCCCTCCCCCTCCCCTCCCCCCTCCCCCTTCCCCCTCCCTTCCCCCTCCACCCTACCCCCTCCTCTTCTCCCCTCCCTCTCCCTTTTCCCCCTCCCCTCCCCCACCCTTCTCCCCTTCCTCCTCTTCTCCCCTCCCCCTCCGTTCCCCTCCCATCCCCTCTCCTCCCCCCTCCCGTCCCCCGCCCAGCAATGCCAGGTACTTCTGCCGGGTCCCCCCTCCCCCTCCCCCTCCCCCTCCCCCCTTCCCCTACCCCCTCCCCCTCCCCCTCCCCCTCCCCCCTCCCACCCCACCCCCTCCCCCACCCCACCCCTCCCCCTCCCCCCTCCCACCCCCTCCCCCTCCCCCCTCCCACCCCTCCCCCTCCCCTCCCATCCCTCACCCTCCCATCCCTCATCCTCCCCATCCCCCCCTCTTCCCTCTCCCCTCCCCCCTACCCCTCCCCCTTTCCCCTCCCCCTTCCCCTCCCCCCTTCCCCTCCCCCCTCCCCCCTTCCCCCCCCCTCCCCCCGACCAAACCATCCAACATAATCAAACCGCCTTGCACAACCAAACCATCCAACATAATCAAACCGCCTTGCACAACCAAACCATCCAGCATAATGAAACCGCCTTGCACAACCAAACCATCCAACATAATCAAACTGCCTTGCACAACCAAACCATCCAACACAATCAAACCGCCTTGCACAACCAAACCATCCAGCATAAACAAACCGCCTTGCACGACCAAACCATCCAACATAATCAAACCGCCTTGCACAACCAAACCATCCAACATAATCAAACCGCCTTGCACAACCAAACCATCCAGCATAATCAAACCGCCAGCACAACCAAACCATCCAGCATAATCAAACCACCCAGCACAACCAAATCATCCAGCATAATCAAACTGTCCAGCATGACCAAACCATTCAGCATAATCAAACTGTCCAGCACAACCAAACCATTCAGCATAATCAAACCGTCTAGCACAACCAAACCATCCAGCATAATCAAACCACCCAGCACGACCAAACCATTCAGCATAATCAAACTGTCCAGCACGACCAAACCATTCAGCATAATCAAACCGCCCAGCACAACCAAACCATTCAGCATAATCAAACTGTCCAGCACGACCAAACCATTCAGCATAATCAAACCGCCTAGCACAACCAAACCATCCAGCATAATCAAACCGCCCAGCACGACCAAACCATCCAGCATAATCAAACTGTCCAGCATGACCAAACCATTCAGCATAATCAAACCGCCCAGCACAACCAAACCATCCAGCATAATCAAACCACCCAGCACAACCAAACCATTCAGCATAATCAAACTGTCCAGCATGACCAAACCATTCAGCATAATCAAACTGTCCAGCATGACCAAACCATTCAGCATAATCAAACCGCCCAGCACAACCAAACCATCCAGCATAATCAAACCACCCAGCACGACCAAACCATCCAGCATAATCAAACTGTCCAGCATGACCAAACCATTCAGCATAATCAAACCGCCCAGCACAACCAAACCATCCAGCATAATCAAACCACCCAGCACAACCAAATCATCCAGCATAATCAAACTGTCCAGCATGACCAAACCATTCAGCATAATCAAACTGTCCAGCACAACCAAACCATTCAGCATAATCAAACCGTCTAGCACAACCAAACCATCCAGCATAATCAAACCACCCAGCACGACCAAACCATTCAGCATAATCAAACTGTCCAGCACGACCAAACCATTCAGCATAATCAAACCGCCCAGCACAACCAAACCATTCAGCATAATCAAACTGTCCAGCACGACCAAACCATTCAGCATAATCAAACCGCCTAGCACAACCAAACCATCCAGCATAATCAAACCGCCCAGCACGACCAAACCATCCAGCATAATCAAACTGTCCAGCATGACCAAACCATTCAGCATAATCAAACCGCCCAGCACAACCAAACCATCCAGCATAATCAAACCACCCAGCACAACCAAACCATTCAGCATAATCAAACCGCCCAGCACAACCAAACCATCCAGCATAATCAAACCGCCCAGCATGACCAAACCATTCAGCATAATCAAACCGCCCAGCACAACCAAACCATTCAGCATAATCAAACTGTCCAGCACGACCAAAGCATTCAGCATAATCAAACCGCCCAGCATAATCAAACCATCAAGCATAATCAAACCGCCCAGCACAACCAAACCATTCAGCATAATCAAACCATTCAGCATAATCAAACCGCCCAGCATAATCAAACCATCCAGCATAATCAAACCGCCAGCACAACCAAACCATCCAGCATAATCAAACCGCCCAGCACAACCACACCATCCAGCATAATCAAACCGCCCAGCACAACCAAACCATCCAGCATAATCAAACCGCCCAGCACAACCAAACCATTCAGCATAATCAAACCATTCAGCATAATCAAACCGCCCAGCATAATCAAACCATCCAGCATAATCAAACCGCCAGCACAACCAAACCATCCAGCATAATCAAACCGCCCAGCACAACCAAACCATCCAGCATAATCAAACCGCCCAGCACAACCAAACCATCCAGCATAATCAAACCATCCAACATAATCAAACCATCTAGCATAATCAAACCGCCCAGCAAAACCAAACCATCCAGCATAATCAAACCGCCCAGCACAACCAAACCATCCAGCATAATCAAACCGCCCAGCACAACCAAACCATCCAGCATAATCAAACCGCCCAGCACAACCAAACCATCCAGCATAATCAAACCGCCCAGCACAACCAAACCATTCAGCATAATCAAACCATTCAGCATAATCAAACCACCCAGCATAATCAAACCATCCAGCATAATCAAACCGCCAGCACAACCAAACCATCCAGCATAATCAAACCGCCCAGCGCAACCAAATCATCCAGCATAATCAAACCGCCCAGCACAACCAAACCATCCAGCATAATCAAACCGCCCAGCACAACCAAACCATCCAGCATAATCAAACCGCCCAGCACAACCAAACCATCCAGCATAATCAAACCGCCCAGCACAACCAAACCATCCAGCATAATCAAACCATCCAACATAATCAAACCATCTAGCATAATCAAACCGCCCAGCATGACCAAACCATCCAGCATAATCAAACCATCCAGCATAATCAAACCGCCCAGCACAACCAAACCATCCAGCATAATCAAACCATCCAACATAATCAAACCATCTAGCATAATCAAACCGCCCAGCATGACCAAACCATCCAGCATAATCAAACCATCCAGCATAATCAAACCGCCCAGCATAATCAAACCATCCAGCATAATCAAACCGCCCAGCATAATCAAACCGCCCAGCACAACCAAACCATCCAGCATAATCAAACCGCCCAGCACAACCAAACCATTCAGCATAATCAAACCGCCCAGCATAATCAAACCGCCCAGCACAACCAAACCATCCAGCATAATCAAACCGCCCAGCATAATCAAACCGCCCAGCACAACCAAACCATCCAGCATAATCAAACCGCCCAGCACAACCAAACCATCCAGCATAATCAAACCGCCCAGCACAACCAAACCATCCAGCATAATCAAACCATCCAGCATAATCAAACCGCCCAGCACAACCAAACCATCCAGCATAACCAAACCGCCCAGCATAATCAAACCGCCCAGCACAACCAAACCATCCAGCATAATCAAACCGCCCAGCATAATCAAACCGCCCAGCACAACCAAACCATCCAGCATAATCAAACCGCCCAGCACAACCAAACCATCCAGCATAATCAAACCGCACAGCACAACCAAACCATCCAGCATAATCAAACCGCCCAGCACAACCAAACCATTCAGCATAATCAAACCATTCAGCATAATCAAACCGCCCAGCATAATCAAACCATCCAGCATAATCAAACCGCCAGCATAATCAAACCATCCAGCATAATCAAACCATCCAGCATAATCAAACCGCCAGCATAATCAAACCATCCAGCATAATCAAACCATCCAGCATAATCAAACCATCCAGCATAATCAAACCGCCAGCACAACCAAACCATCCAGCATAATCAAACCGCCCAGCACAACCAAACCATCCAGCATAATCAAACCGCCCAGCACAACCAAACCATCCAGCATAATCAAACTGCCCAGCACAACCAAACCATCCAGCATAATCAAACCGCCCAGCACAACCAAACCATCCAGCATAATCAAACCACCCAGCACGTCCAAAGCGCCCAACACATCCAAACCATAGAGCATAATGAAACCGCCCAGCATGACCAACCCATCCAACATAATCAAACCGCCCAGTATAACCATGATGATGATCGTGATTATGATGCCCTTGATGACCTTGATGGTGATGCAGCTTATGTTGTTAATGCCGATTGTAAGTATTTCACAACATATCACCTTTAGAAAAACAACTTTCAGGAAATGACTAGAGTAATTACATTACAAACCCAGTACAAAGTTTCTTTTGACTTTTACACAAAAAACCTGTCAATTCAGGACATTTTTCACAAATTATTTTGCCGGTGTATCGTTACTGTGAGTGTGATTGGACGTGTAAACTGGAACAAAGTACACAGTCTCGGTTGTGTAATGGTTAGAGCGTCTGCTTTGAATCTGCTAGGCAGGCGGGTTGAACCCAGCTGAGCCATACCAAAGACTTAAAAACTAAAGCAACGATCCGCTACTTCAATCCTCATCGCTCGGCATATAAAAGGCTAGAGCATGCGCAAACAACCACAGTTTGGTCATCATAACGCAGGCTTTGATGGGCCTAACAACCTCATTCTGCATTGAATTTCGTTGTAAGGGAACTCATATTCATTATTCGAGTATACTCGATCTCATATTCGTTATTCGATTTCCCTTACTCACTACAAAGAGTAAAGATAAAAGTTATGAATTTTTTATCCTGAAATTTATGATATTTTGGTTCCGCTGTTAGTTCGCCCTACCTGAAGGAACGATACCACTGCACCTCGATATCACCAAAACCGCTGCATGGAAAAAATTGAAACATGGCTCATTGTAAAGAACTCCATATGGGGAATCGGTGTTGTTAACGATGACGTCATTGGTGCCATAATTATGACGTCATAATTCGACAGGGACAACGCTTAGTCTGATCAGTTTGAAATGTATTGAGCGTGATCTATGCAACAATTATATTAGAGAATATAAATTTATGATGTCATCGCTCACGTGGTCTGGCAGCCATATTGGATCGAAGAAAAAAAATGTTAAAAAACAGACGAGTTGGCTCGCAACAAGTTGTCTGCGCAGGGTAAGTATTCCATGAATACCATCTAGTTTTCCATGTAGCTAACCGCACATCCTCATTAAAGATCGTGTCTAACTTCAACCTACCAAGTTTTTCAACCTCATCCTCCATCCCATAACAATATACTTTATGTACCTCATATTCTGTCTGTGATGTGGCAAGGTTTGTGTACGACCCCAGCTACGGAGCCTCATGTCCCCGCTGTCTATCCCTCTCCGTGGTATCTCGGGGTGAACAATGAGGTGGTGTGCGAATTGAGGTGCAAACTCGGCGTAATTGGACCCTATGACCTTTTGCTGTGCAATCTTGTTTCTTCGCAATTAACGGGTCAGCACCCGTCTTGCAGATCCTCATCCACTCCAGGTGTGGCACAAGATAATTAAACAATATGTATCTATCGTGTCCATTGAGCGACACAAGTGCTCTAACTTTTGTTGCTGAAACCCCAGAAGATGATCTTCCATTTTGAGTCCTCTCTCCATTACAGTGCGAGTGTGTCTCATCTCTCTGTCACATCTTATCGCTTCCTCGCACACTTTCACCTCGCTTTGTGTTGCCTGGAGCTCCATGCGGCCATGGGCGTCTCGCCTCGCCGCATCCCGAGAGCAAACAGGTGCGCTGGCAGTTGCTGGGGTGTTTGGGAGGAGGGGTGACGTGAGGGTTGATATGAGGCTGGAGGGCTGTCCTCTTCCCAGTGCTGTCCGATAGCGCTCCAGATCGTTCTCCAAGTGTGAGCTGGATCTGGAGAGCGTGCGGCAGGTGGAATGCGGGGAGTCTCGACACGTTGCAAGGAAATCTTCTGAGAGCAGGTGAGACACTGCGAAGGCAATAGGGAGAGAGTCAGGTATGTCATGGTCCTGAGGTATTGCAGGTAAAGCACTCAGAGACTTCCAAACTGTAACGTGAGACGCTCGTGGACCTCCGAGGGCTCGAGGTGACCTATTAGGAGAAACCTCAGCCGCGTTTTCACGACGTTCACCCCTGCGTCCCTCCCGAGTGTGACGACCCGTCCAGCCCCGTATGAAGCAGGCTTTTGAGCCGTCACGAACGGGACCTGCCGTTAAACGGACTCCCATTAGGCACTCAATGGAGCCTTTGTACTACGAACAGCGGGAACCTTTTCGCTAGGTGAACCCATTATATACCTGGCTATCTGCCGCGGGGTACGCCTCAAACCCCCCATGGCAAAAAGGGGCGCCTTTTCCTCCGTGGCTTTCCGGTTTCTCAAATTCCGAAGAAAGCTCAAAAACAGCCTCTACAGACCCCTGATCCCGATGAGTCCCCTTCCCTTTCACACGAATGGTATTTATCCCGGGCAAACCTTGTTGTGTCCGCAAGCGAAATCTCGCATTGGGGGCTGGAAATATGGAAGCTGACACGTGATAGACATCATACACAATTATTTCCGATACAGAGGGCGCAAAATTTTTAATACATTCATTAGCCTTGACAACTTTTTAACTCCGTCTCTGAGCGGAGTTTCACTTTACGACAAGAAAGTTCCGATTACCCACTTTCTTGGAACAACTTTGGTGTTATGTTGCGGAATTCTTGCGTTTTCGTTCGCAATGCACATTCCCATGGACGGACACGACGACGTTTGTCTGCGAAGTCATGTTGTCCAGCGGTGTTTTTCACCTGCGCGGAGACCGAGAGGTATTAAAATGTTTTGCTCGAAAGGATATAGACCCATTGTGGACACTCGTGGATCACTATCGCTTATTGCACGGACCATTAAATGCATTCCACTCCGCTGATAAAGCGGCCCACTTCGTAAAACAAGTGAACCAAATGTCCCAACATACGATAAAATGGCGTGACATTTGGAGGGGGAAAACATGTGTAAATCACTCCTTTTATAATGGAAATGGTAAACGTCTTTTGGTAACTCTTGTAGATCTTGTGACATCAAAATTCTGAGTTTAAATCCGTGGCCTTGCACCTAATGTACAAACACACGCATACACTTATATATATATATATATATATATATATATATATATATATATATATATATATATATATCCATACAGATATACATACAGATATACATACACACATATATCCGTACAGATATACATACAGATATACATACACACATATATCCGTACAGATATACATACATATATCCATACAGATATACATACAGATATATATACATACATATATCCATACAGATATACATACAGATATACATACATACATATATCCATACAGATATACATACAGATATACATACACACATATATCCATACAGATATACATAGAGATATACATACACACATATATCCGTACAGATATACATACATATATCCATACAGATATACATACATATATCCATACATATATCCATACATATATCCATACATATATACATGCATATATACATACATTTCTCCAAACATATATCCATACATATATCCATACATATATACATACATATATACATTCAGATATACATACAGATATACATAAAGATATACATACATATATCCATACATATATACATACATATATACATACATATATCCAAACATATATCCATACATATATCCATACATATATACATACATATATACATACAGATATACATACAGATATACATAAAGATATACATACATATATCCATACATATATACATACATATATACATACAGATATACATACATATATCCATACATATATCCATACAGATATACATACATATATACATACATATATACATACATATATACATACATATATACATACATATATCCATACATATATACATACATATATCCATACAGATATACATACATATATACATACGCATATACATATGTATATACATATGTATATACATACATATACACATACATACACACATACATACACACATGCAGATATACATACAGATATACCTTCAGATATACATACGTATATACATACGTATATACATACGTATATACATACATATACACATACAGATACATATGTACATACATATATACATACATATATACATACATACATACATAACATTGCGAGGCTGACAGAATAGCCCAGAGGTAAACGCAATTGCTGTTTAGCTGACAAACCTGAGTTTGAATCCCAACCCAGCTGTAAACTGCCATCCTGGTTTTTTAAATGCAGAGCAAGGCATCGATCTGTGATCGATCCATTGAAGAGATTAACAATGTGCTGGAATACCTCTCTGACAGCACTAGTTGTAGACAGATATTAAGGATTCCATGATAGGCTATGAGCCAGACCCCCCAAATTGACCGGTCGGTACCATACAGATGGAGTAAGGCTCATTGTGATTTTTAGCAAGATATATGTCCCTAGATATGAAAAAAAAGTGATAGCGGTGTATAACTCTCGGCCATCTCTGTGTTATCACCCGAAATATTATTATACGCCTGCTTCGCTTCGCCAAAAAATGTGATATTTGCTAAAATTGGAATAAATATGTTTTTAAGGACCACAGAGTGCCGAGATCGAGATCGAGATCGTATTTGTTCGAGAGATCATGATAAACCTAGAGTGTGGAGCAAGTTTGCATGCATTGTGAAATATAATGTAGCTGATGTTACAAACCTACTTTAGGATACTAGCTAATACCAAAAATTACACTGAGATACCAAAAGTAGTAGACGAATAAACCTAAAATGTTCAAAAGCTATGTTTCGTTCCAAAATATCAAAATTAGGGGGTATGGTTGAACATATTTTGAACTTTGCCAAAATATGTGCCCCAAACAACCACCATATTACAAAGTAATGATATATTCCAATGCAGTGGTTCCTTGCGAAGATTTTGAGGGGTCAAATGTTACTCTGGGAGTTTTCATTTTTGAAATATTGACAAAAATGTACAATGTGAATTCTGAACTCGAAGCGATTTCGACCACTTTTTCACTAAATTTAACATATTTTTTGTCATTATATCAATATTTTGATAGATAACCCCCACAAATGTTCTATATTTCTATTACTATATTAGTTGGCATCCAGTATGCAAATTATTGGCACTCTGTGGTCCTTAAAAACATATTTATTCCAATTTTAGCAAATATCACATTTTTTGGCGAAGCGAAGCGGGCGTATAATAATATTTCCGGTGATAAGACAGAGATGGCCGAGAGTTATACACTGCTATCACTTTTTTTTCATATCTAGGGACATATATCTTGCTAAAAATCACAATGAGCCTTACTCCATCTGTATGGTACCGACCAACCCCCTTGGCTCATAGCCTATGATGCCTTACCAGCTAATTTGTGGAAGGCTTTGGGCAAAAACATTGCTAATTGTGTGTGTGTGTGTGTGTGTGTGTGTGTGTGTGTGTGTGTGTGTGTGTGTGTGTGTGTGTGTGTGTTTGTGTGTGTGTGTGTGTTTGTGTGTGTGTGTGTGTGTGTGTGTGTGTGTGCACGCACATGCCTATGTGCGCAACAACAACAAAAACAACAACACACACACACACACATATATGTATATACCCTGGCCAAATAAATATGAAGAGTTTTCAGACAGTTGCACAAATGAGTGCAAGTCCAAGAAACTTTTTGTTTTTTTTAGTAATAAAGTGTTTATAATTCATAGAAACCATTTTGAAGGACCATCATATGTTCACAGTGGGTATTTTGGAGATTGCAGCTAATGGGGTAATCCATTTGATCTACCATTATTTTCAAACGAAATCCAATCCGTATATTTCATTCTTCGAACCAATCCCTAAACGTGTGCTCTTCCTTGCATCCATATGATCCCTCACCAAATATTTCCCTAAAATCCATCTTTGCATTCTCCAACAAATTCGAATTCTTATTATTCGATTCCTTACATTCATTGTTCTATGAATCCATCCCTAAATCGATTTTCCTTCCAACTCCCAATCCATCATAAAAATCCAACCCTCTCTATTATCCCTTCGTATGCATCCTTCATTACACTGGTCAACAGCCAAATTGGTTCGGACTTATTTTCAACCGTTTCTAACTAATTTGGTGCCCACGAATCCGAATCTGACCTTAAAATGTCGCTATCACGTAACCTTGACGTAGTACATCATAAGTGTGGGGAAAAAAATCTTTAGAGCATGCAAATTTCTCGATTAAGTCTCAACAAGTCTATTTATTGTCACAAAAAAATAATATGAACTGAAGGTTTTTATTTACATCACATAAAAAAAATGTAAATCTCCAAAAATAATATGAACTTTATAAAATATCACAAAAAATAATATAAACTTTATAAAATATCAAAAAATAATGTGAACTTCATAAAATATCACAAAAAAGAATGTGAACTTCATAAAATATCACAAAAAATAATATGAACTTCATGAAATATCACAAAAAATAATATGAACTTCATAAAATATCACAAAAAATAATATGAACTTTATAAAATATCACAAAAAATAATATGAACTTCATAAAATATCACAAAAAATAATATGAACTTCATAAAATATCACAAAAAATAATATGAACTTCATAAAATATCACAAAAAATAATATGAACTTCATAAAATATCACAAAAAATAATATGAACTTCATAAAATATCACAAAAAATAATATGAACTTCATAAAATAATACAAAAAATAATATGAACTTCATAAAATATCACAAAAAAATAATGTGAACCTCATAAAATATCACAAAAAATAATATGAACTTCATAAAATATCACAAAAAATAATATGAACTTCATAAAATATCACAAAAAATATTATGAACTTCATAAAATAACACAAAAAAATAATATGAACTTCATAAAATATCACAAAAATAATATGAACTTCAGAAAATATCACAAAAAATAATATGAACTTTAAGTTTTTATTTACATCACATAAAAAAAATGTAAATCTCCAAAAATAATATGAACTTCATAAAATAATACAAAAAATAATATGAACTTCATAAAATATCACAAAAAATAATATGAACTTCACAAAATATCACAAAAAATAATATGAACTTCATAAAATATCACAAAAAATAATATGAACTTCATAAAATATCACAAAAAATAATATGAACTTCATAAAATAACACAAAAAATAATATGAACTTCATAAAATATCACAAAAAATAATATGAACTTTAAGTTTTTATTTACATCACATTAAAAGTGCTTCTGAACTTTACTTTTGCGTTTGTAGGAGCAATCACTTTCACGCTGTAATGTCCAACAGTAGTCGCCCATCATGTTTGGATTGTGGTGGATTGAATTTGTGTTGAAGGTGGTGATTGTGGTGAAGAGGGATTGAATCGGCCTTGATGATGCAATTTGATATCGAGTCTCCATGATGGCAATTTCCTGGTGAAACCTTTCTCCATGTTCATCACTGACATCGCCAAGATTTTGTGGAAAGAAGTCCAGATGAGAATGGAAGAATTGTATGTTGAGTGACATTCGAGCACCGAGCGTCTGGTAACTCTTCAACATCTTGTCCACAAGCTCTTCATAATTTAGTGCTCAAAAATTTCCAAGGTGATTGTTAGCAAGAGCCACAAAGCTATCCCAAGCAACGCTTCCCAGCTCAGATAGTCTCGTTACAAAGTCCTGATTAGTGAGTATAAGACGAATTTGAGGACCATTGAAAACACCCGCCTTTACTTTGGCCTCAGATACAATGCCTTGGAACTTCATGAGCAAGTAGTGGAAGCCAGCACCATGTTGATCCATGGCCTTCACAAAGTTCTTCATCAAACCAAGTTTCAAATGAAGTGGTGCTAAGAATACCTTCTCAGGGTCAACAAGAGGTTTGTGAATTTCAAATGAAGTGGTATTCCTATGGTATACTGGTTCTCAAAAACTGGATGTGCTAGTGAAAATTGGATATCGTAATCGAAACCGACAGGTTCAGGTTGGTTAGAATCACCTCAAAATATACGAGAACCATAAAACCTTTAAAATTTTGTTGACCAGTGTTATAATTCCAAAAATACCAGCAGTCGGTGAAATGAAAGAATCGACATGAAATTTATTTTCCAACAACACTAAGACATGCAGAGAGAGGAATTAAGGAAGAAAGGGGGAATTTCCTGCTGGATGTGATGGTGCTGTTGCTCTGGTGCTGAGTTCATGCTACTGCTGGTACTGTGCTCCATAACACAGGATCTGTCATGATGATGTTATATTGATTTCGCTGTACATGGTTTTAATTTTAATGGCGTAGCCCGTTGGGCAATGCCCTCTGGAACAGCTTTTGTCTGTCCTTCCGTCTGGTGTGTGTATGTCTGTCCCTTCCACAGGCATTTTGCAGGTTTATTCCCTTTAAAATTGTTTTCTCTGCAACTGTTGGTCCGATTGGCACGAACTTTTCACCATAGGAGTGCCTACTCCTTTAGAATTTTAAAACGATAATTATGACGTCATAGGTCAACGGTCACGTGGTATATATATATATATATATATATATGTTTGGTGATTTGGTGACACGACTGGTGATTTGTTTTGTCATTTTGTTCTCACTCAATGCTACTGTTGAGGTTGTTTCATTGATATCTCCAGAACCAGTGCTCCATCTCTCACCATCACCACGATACGCATAGGACACATTCATGGAGAGTAAGCCTACTAGGTGTTCTAGGTGACATATCTTAGAGCACAGAGGAGGTGCAGGGAAAGCTCAACACAGGAAAGAACCGTTCGGAGTGAGAGGTGCTGGCTCAGTTCAACTCAAACCAAGTTTCACGGTTTCCTTTGGAGCGGACGAGCTTGTTGCAACACTCGATTCAATTTCCATCCAAACACCCTGTCGAGTCTACCTTTTCAAACCCGCCTGAAACGTCCATTCCGATCCCATGGCTAGCAAAGGCATGCACTTACTGATAACTCACAGTAAGTGAAACCGAAGGCCCACTACACGACTTGAAGTTAGCTCGAATACACCTGAACTTCAAACTTTCACAATTAGTTCCATTACGGTTTAATGGTGAGAGCAATTTCCTGCAAGTGTGCTGTTATTTGGAAGTTTAAACCGTTTTAACATGCCTCCTCCTGTTACTTTCGTTCTTTCAATGAATGAGCTAATTGATTCTGTGGGAGTGTGTGTCTATAGATATATACATACAGATATTTATCACTCGTGGGGGCGGATTTCAGAGCAATTCCAGCCGCCAACCCCGTAGCGAGCGTGCGGAAGGGTCTCTGGTCAAATACCCAAGTACCTTCGATACACAGGCTGCCCCAAGGACGGGGGCTGGACCTCACACGAGTGATGCTGGTCTGATACGCCCGAGCCGTTTGCTTGTCACGTGACTCGTGCCGTTAATTATTACTGACCCGATTGAGCGGTTTTATTTCGTACAATGCGAGGCCAATGGTGGAAAAGACGTATACGGCCAAATGGAAGCAAAGAACACAGGTTTATTATAAATGTACAATGATCAGAGTAAAGAGACACATTGTAGAAACTTAATCGGCCGTAACTTGATTCCCCAGACAATGGCCCTCTCACTCACGCGGGGAAAGGAAGGAAGAGAAGAGTACGCGATCACAGCACGGCCGCTCTGTGCAGTTCGCCCCGGACAGCTCGTTGGGCATTCCCTTGAAGATGTTCGCGGCACGGACGTCAGCCTCCAGTCGTGCGCGCACGGGAATCCGCCTGGCATATCCCGATGTTAGTGAGGCAACCGCGCATGTGCAGGGAGCCCAGTCAGGAAGATCGTTGGAGTCTCGGGCCCCGGGAGAGATTGTCCTGCGGGAGCGCTTATAACAGGGGCAGCTCAGAGCAGGGGCAGAATGCAGACTATAGAGAGAGCGATGAGAGCTTCTTTCGTTCAGGGGCAGGGAGAGTTCATGCTTCTACCTCAAGAGCTCAGAGACAGACAGAGCGTGCTGGGAGCTTGGCCACGGAGAGAGTTCGCGCTTCGACCCAGACTTGAGAGAGAGAGAGAGTTCGGGGGCTCGGGGCAGGGTTTTATAGCCCCCCCCCCCAGAGTCCCACCAGAATGTTCAAAGCACCTCCCCTGGCCGCTGTCGCTGGCCACTCCCCTTTAGCTCCCATTGGCTGCCTGCCACTTACCGGCCGCTCCCCTTTAGCTCCTCCCTCGGGCCTCCCAGACTTGTTCCAGGCCCTAGCACATGGCATTCCAGCCCAATGAGGCCTACCCTTACTTACCTGTCTCAACGAATACTAACACAGGAAAGGAGACTATACTTTAATATTGAATAAGAAATAACTGAACTAAGCGAGGCTACATGTTGTGGTGCAACTAACTAAGAAGGGGGTTTGCCTTTATTCCAAAACCGCAACACCACCCCCCTCTCTCACCAGACTCGGCCCGAGTCGACCCCAGTCAGAACGAATGGTAGAGTCTGGCATGCAATTTACTTTTACGTTTAATGTGACACATAGGTGTAATCCCCCTAACATTTATTCTAACCCATGTGTGCGACATTTTTAACACTAGATATGTCCCTCCTAATGCGTTGAGCAGCTATTCTATCGGACTCACACCCACAACTATCCATGTATTTTCGGAATTTTGAAACTACACACATAGCTGGTGGGCAACATTCTTATATTTACAAGCACATATATTTACAATACTACGACCCAGGACCTGCACTTTAGGAAAGAATTGGAGGAGAGAAAATCAAGCACTCAATATGGCACTTGCTGTTTGCATCTTGCATCTTGCATCTTCTGTGTGCGGCTAACAAAACCGGCTGGCTCTGACTGGTATACAGGCCATATGAAGCATCAGGACCATATAAATCTTCTCGTCTTCATTCTTGGCACACAATTGCACACACATTTTTTTTTCCCATTGCCAAGCAGGGCCACTCTCACATGGTCCAACTACGTGGCGTCAGTGCCACTCAACTGGTGGTCCGAAGGTTCAAGATGAGTTGCAGCAAGATGCTGCACAGCAGAGGTGCAGGCCACAAGGCTTGTGGTCCATAGGTGCAGCAGAATGATGTGGAGCAAGGTGCTGCACAGTCCAGCTGCACTGGTGTGACACGGCAGAATGGATGCTGCACAGGTGCAATGGTGATGCACAGTTCTGCCTCCAAATGGTCCTGGGGCGGAGAGGGAAGACAAGGCGCAACAAGCAAATGGAAAGGCACACGGTAGCAAGCAAAAAACGAGGTGACCAGGCACCACCATACCTGGTGCGGTGCGAGGGACGCGGCAGAGCGAGCGGAGCAGCTCGTCCCTAACCGTTTGTACCCCCCACCGTTGGCTACATTACCCTAGCCCCCCTTGTATTTACAATTTGTCTCTACATCTTGTCTCCCATATCCCCTTCTATACGAAATTCGTCTCCAAATCCCACCCAGGAAGGAAGGAATGGAACAACAGCAATGTCTCACTTACGTCATGATGCGTCTTACTTCCAAACGGCTTACAGGGCCCTGGTGTGAAGCTTGTCCTCCTCGATGAATGGCTGTGGATGGTGCGAAGGGATCTCACTTCCTAACTACACTAATAGCATTACACTTTTAAACTACCTGGGGTCATACCCTGCCAATCGGCCTCTTTAAACTATGTGGTTCTAAGAACCCGAATTCCCATTGCCCACACTATGGTGCCCTCCAAATTTGGGTCTCACCCCAACGAATTTTCGCACTGTGCCCTCGCATAATTTCGGGGCTGGGTCGTGTGGCTTCACCAGCAGGTCCACCTACCTGCACACCTCTGTCACTGAAGCCGCCTCCTGAGCTTGCCTGCTCCTGATGACTACACTAACCGGGGAAGGCCCTCCCTGGCACTTACCCCCTCTATGCCCACCTCAGCATCGGGCAACCCGGTTCCTTCCCATGGATCCTCGGGCCCCACTCACTCACTAACCTATCCGGCTCCCAGAGCCTACCTGCAGCCTTACCTGGCCAACAAGCTACCAGTGACGGAGTGCCCCAATAACCACATGCACTAATTAAGCCACACACTCAGCCATTCCACAGTCTACTGCACCCTACAAAACACTACCTGCTACTACCCGCACTACAGTTGTCAATATCCATGCAATATACCTATGCCCTCTACTTGGCTTCAAACTACCCCCCCGGGCTTTCGCGAATGGGTTCCACTTCCACCCATTCAATCCTTCGCACCATGCATTCCACACCAAGCATTCCACACCTTTTATCTTGCACACCATTTATCTTGCACACAACTTATTTTGCACACCACTATTTCCACACACCTCAACACAATTCCATTTATCTCACTCACAATTCCTCAAACACACAGCATCATCTATCTGACAAATTTCCCTAAAACTCGTGCTTCCCCGTCGTCCCTTTACACTATGCACACCCTTTTCTTCAACAACCACCTAAACTCTCTACGTCCCCTCTACAGTTCAGGTGTCGCTACTTAAATCTTAGTCCCTATGGTCTTCTAAATCTCTATCATTATCCTAGCCCTCCCTCGGCTAGCTTCGGTACCCCATTGAGGCAACCATTGCTGGCCCCTCCATGTGCCTAACACTGCCATCCCCCTAAACTAATGCTCATGCCCCCCCCCCCCCCAGTGGGAGGAATGATTGCACTACCATTCCCCCACGTGGGGTACACTACTTTCAGTCCTCTAAACTATGAGCCCCTCCATGTGGAGGTACGTTGTCATGGCTCGGCCTCGAAGGGCTGAGCGTTCCATACAGGTGCTTGGTCGCCTGTGTGGGGTATCCGGCCAGCATTGGCGATCCGAGGGGGGAGGAATTGATGGGCCCAGGTGCCGGGCTCCATCCCTGCGCGGGGCCTCGCGGTCCCACGCACGATGACCCAACCGGCCACGATCCGCGCACCTCACCCGATAAGGTGCGTGGCTCCGAAACTGCAAACCACCCCTCGAACCCGGTCAACCGCCCTTGCCGCCATACGGCGCCACCCATACCGTGCGGGTGCCGGAGACATGAATCGTGCACGGCGGTCCTTGCGATACCGACGCAGCACCGATTCCCTCCGGTCCCCACGGCACTCCACTCACCGGGGGCTCGCATATGCTACTCGTCCCGCTATGCTCTACCCCGGTCTGCATCAATGCCCTGGCCGCATCCTCACACCTCGTGACCCACTCCACACTCACACACGCAGGCGCACACGCACCCCCCACACACTTCGTTATCGCACAACCAGGCGCACACGTGCCCCCCACACACTTCGTTATCGCACAAGCAGGTGCACACGCACCCCCCACACACTTCATTGTGCTCTCTTGGTCGCACTCCAGTGCACACTCCTCTTTTGCACACTCGGTCATCACACACTCCGGTGCACACTTTTCTTTTACGCATTCGGCCATCGCACACGCCGGTGCACACTTTTCTTTTACACACTCGGCCATAACGCATTCTTTTCCCACACACTCCGGTGTGCACTCTCGCTCCTCGCACTCTGGTATGCACTCTTTCTCGTACTTTGTACCACTCTCTCGCCCCACACACTCCGGTACGCACTCCCTCTCCTACCGCACAATGGCCCCTTCGCGAACGCCCGGGTCTCGCCCAATCCCCAAGCTCGCCGAGCACCCTTTCGCATCAAACACAATTTCGCCATTGTCGCCACTCACCTCGGGGCTCTCCTTCTCCGGCTTCTCCACCAGCACCTGCAAACGTTTCATTTCGTCAGCAAGCACGGCATCACGGTGCAAACACGAACTTTGCGCGGATTTCATCACCTCCTCCCATGATTCATTCCTCGTCTCTTCTGTCTCTTCAGCCTCAATTATTTCTTCTAACACGACGATCGTCGGCGCCCATAAAATTTCATTTTCCAATTCGATGATCATCGGCTTCTCTACACCCCGCATCACTACTCCCATAGCCGCAGTCAATTTGGCTGTGCTCCACTTTAACTCACTCTCCACGCCTTCCCTGCACCGCTTCACCCCGTCGCGTACCACCGTGACCTCCTTGCTTAGCTTACGCCCAATGTCATCCCCCATCTTTTTCATATCCCTTCTTGACTCTGCCCTCATTTTTCCCACTAGGGCATGCCCGTACTATATATATATCTAAAATTATATCCCCCCCCTCTATTTACATGAAATGGTTTGGTTCATTCGCAAAGCCAAAGCGAACGGCTTGCGAGTACGGTGACAATCCCCCCCCCCCTCTATTTACATGAAATGGTTTGGTCCATTCGCAAAGCCAAAGCGAACGGCTTGCGAGTACGGTAGAACCCCCCCCCCCCCCTCTATTTACATGAAATGGTTTGGTCCATTCGCAAAGCCAAAGCGAACGGCGAACGGCTAAATCGCCATAGCTCGGTAACTACTTGTCCGATTAATATGAAACCTTGAAAAGGCACATCCTCAGGTCCCCAGCAATATACCTGGCAAGTTTCAAGTATATCGGACCCGTGGTTGTCGAGAAACAGCGGTCACAGACACACAGACACACATTCACACAGAGATTGCTGGAATTATAGATAGATGTCACACCTGGATTCCTCCCTCATGGTGTCCTTTTGACCACCCATTTTATTCATGTCGCACCTGGATTCCTCCCTCATGGTGTCCATTTGACCACCCATTTTATTCATGTCACACCTTGCTTCGTTCCTCTGGGTATCCATTTTGTTTTCCAACCCTTCCTTCATTTCCTTCATGTATGCCGTTATTTGCACCATAAAAGGCCCATATCCATTGGCACTGTGGGCTCGGCTCTCGCCGCCACGTGCGAGGCGCCGCCATTTTCTTTACCTACTGCCGCACCCTCTTCAGGTTCCTCTTCTACCAACTCTGCCTGCTGGTCCTGGGCCATTAGTTCTTCCTCATTTATTACTCCCACCAGCATTTGGTCGGCTTGACCAGCCATTGTACGAATTTAATTTCGTTTTAAAAACTAAATTACGTTTGCTCATAATTTCGAGCGCGTGAAGCGCACTCCAGGTCCAAAAATGCCACTCCCGGACACCAATTTGTTGCGGATCTCGAGCCCGTCGATGTACTAAGGAGGGAGGGGGGTTAAACCCTTCTCCCCCTCGAGCTTTGAGTCCATGAGGCCGCTACCCACTTTACACTCGTGGGGGCGGATTGCAGAGCAATTCCAGCCACCAACCCTGTAGCGAGCATGCGGAAGGGTCTCTGGTCAAATACCCAAATACCTTCGATACACACGCTGCCCCGAGGATGGGGGCTGGACCTCACACGAGTCACGCTGGTCTGATACGCCCAAGCAGTTTGCGTGTCACGTGACTCGTGCCGTTAATTATTACTGGCCCGATCGAGCGGTTTTATTTCGTACAATGCGAGGCCAATAGTGGAAAAGATGTATACGGCCAAATGGAAGCAAAGAACACAGGTTTATTATAAATGTACAATGATCAGAGTAAAGAGACACAAGGTAGAAACTTAATCGGCCTTAACTTGATTTACCAGACAAGGGCCCTGTCACTCACGCGGGGAAAGGAAGGAAGAGAATAGTACGTGCTCACAGTGTGGCCGCTCCATGCAGTTAGCCCTGGACAGCTCGTTGGGTGTTCCCTTGAGAATCTTCGCGGCACGGACATCAGCCTCCAGTCGTGCACGCACAGGAATCCGCTCGGCGTGTCCCAATGTTAGTGAGGCAACCGCACACATGCAGGGAGCCCAGGAAGGAAGATCGTTGGAGTCTCGGGCCATGGGAGAGATCGTCCTGCGGGAGCACTTATAACAGGGGCAGCTCAGAGCAGAGGCAGAACGCGGACTATAGAGAGAGCTTCTTTTGTTCGGGGACAGGGAGAGTTCGTGCTTTGACCTCAAGAGCTCAGAGACAGAGAGAGCGCGCTGGGAGCTTGGCCACGGAGAGAGTTCGCGCTTCGACCCAGACTTGAGAGAGAGAGAGTTCGGGGGCCCGGGGCCGGGTTTTATAGCCCCCCCCCCCCCCCCACCCACCAGAGTCCCACCAGAATCTTTCAAGCTCATACCCTGGCTGCCGTCGCTGGCCACTCCCCTTTAGCTCCCATTTGCTGCCTGCACCTTACCGGCCACTCCCCTTTAGCTCCTCCCTCGGGCCTCCCAGACTTGTTCCAGGCCCTAGCACATGGCATTCCAGCCCAATGAGGCCTACCCTTACTTACCTGTCTCAACGCATACTAACACTGGAAAGGAGACTATACTTTAACATTGAATAAGAAATAACTGAACTAAGCAAGGCTACATGTTGTGGTGCAACTAACTAAAAAGGGGGTTTGCCTTTATTCCAAAACCGCAATATATATATATATATATATATATATATATATATATATATATATATATATATATATATATATATATATATATATATATCTTTATTTATATATATATATATATATATATATATATATATATATATATATATATATATATATATATATATATATACATACATACATATATATATATATATATATATATATATTGTTACAGATACGACTTTGATGGTATGGTGGGCCGAGCGGGATGGCCGCCGTATCCGTACAAGTTACCCGATTGTGCCCGAATGTTAACTAATCGCGCTACGCTGGCTCAATAGGAAAGAGAAGACACCCGGCTGGGTTACAATCACACAATACGACACCAGGGGTTCAGTTCTCAAGACCTCCGGAGGAGGTTATATTAAGGCGGAAAAGGTTAGATTACAGGGACAAGAGGGAAACATAGGAAGGTGGGCACTTAGACACAACCTTATATTAACCCTAGACAGACCACAGATAAACGGGACAACGCTGACTCACACGGGATTTGATGGCGAGGAAAGCGGGTAGCGATCGCTCCAGGTGCACCTGGCTCAGGGACAGAATCACGTACGGTGGTGTCCAGCAGATGCGGGGAGGTCGCTCAGCGCTCGTGGGTCGCGACTTTGGTGGAGATGCCGGGGAGGTCGCTCAGCGCTCGGGAGGGTGGCGTCTTGTCCTTCCAAGCTCGGGGCGCATCTGACGTCACGTCCGGCGCGGGGCCGCGTATATCCGGCGGGGAGTGACACGCCCTCGGCTCGTTAGCGCCGCCCCAGATGGCATCGGCCCATGGCTTCTCATTGGGTGCGGGGGTTACCGGCTCCGCCCTTGACGAGGGGCCGACAGGGAGCCCCCTTCTGGGTAACCCCGTCGAGCACATGTTCAATGGCGGCCAACCGAGCCGGAGTGAGGACGCAAAGCCGCTGTTGTTGTGGTTGTTGTTGGAGCTTGAGATGATGGGAAGAGATGCGGGGAGGTATGGGAAGGTCCTAAACTCCTACTGGTGCCATATCATCACATTCTGGTGCAACGAAGAGTCATAATTAATGGAAACGAGGCCTTAACTGACATAGACTAAGAATAACTAGGAAGATGTCCGAAAGTTGTCTACGTGTGGTGCGGGGGACCTGGGCACGACATTTAATGGGGGGATGAAGGGGAAGATCGGCTCTAATGGGTGTTGTTTACAGACAATGGGACTAGGGAATGGGGTAAGGGAGAGTTGGGGAGTATCGGAGAAAATAGGGGAATATTTACAAGCGGATATGGAGGCCAAATTCCATATTCGCAACATTGCACCCTTCTCTACCCTCGGGGCGTCCCGACCCGATAAATTTTTACCTACTTTAGTGTGGCACGCAATGTAGTTCCCTCTACTATTAACTCTACCCTGAGTGCGACAGTTTTACAGATATTCACAAATGAGTAAATATGTCCCCCTGCGACGTTGCACCCTTCTCCTCACAGAAACACACCCACAGGATAACCGAATCCGGAAAGAATTCTCAAACTAAACATACAGCCGGTAGGGAGCATTATTTACAAGACTACGCTGATATTTACACTACGATCCAGGACCTGTCTTTGGAGGAACACATGCAGATGTTATGCATAGAGAGAGAGCGCGCTTGCCAACATCGATACACCAACCCACGAGTGCTCTGTGGCCGACGGCCTTTAATAACGTGCAGAGCACCCTGTCCCAGCATCAAAAGCACCACCCCACCACCAATCGGTGCAGTCACCATTGTTCATTGGAATAAAAATAACTTCAACAACCCCTAACCCTGCAGGTGTCTCTTGCTCTTCTTGTGGTGCACTTGGTGGTTAACTAAAAGTGGTTCACCTGTATGGCATAGGTGCCACGTTGACCCATAGGTCCATCCCCGGGTGGTGCTTGGCCGCAAACGAACTGCGGTCCATTGTGGGTGGCCACAAACATTGCGGTCCATATGGTGTACCGATCCAGGCAGCGAACAGCGAAAGTGCAGGCCCACAACTGCGTCGCCAGCACCTCTCTCTCCTCTCTCTCTACCCCAAAGCCAGATCCTCGGAGGTGGGAGACAAAAACAAGACAAGTGAGCAAGGTGGTAAGGGCGCAAAAGTGCACGCAATGCAAGGTGATGCACACTGGGGGCACATGGGAACCAGGTGAGACAGGTACGTTCCTACCGTACGCCCCCCCCACCAGGTAACCTACATGGCCCCTCCCTTACCCCTTACTGTATCAACAAAACACAACACTACCCATAAACATCTACTTTACAAATCCACAAACATCCCTACTGTCTTCCCCGTTCCTCCCATATACCAAATTCGTCTTCTCTCCCTCCTAACCAATCAAATTTGCCATTTTCAACTCTCATCAAAATTTGCCATCTCCAACTGAACATCAAAATTTGCCATCACCAATTCATCATCAGTCCCTCCTAGGGAGGGAGAGATGGAATCACCCCAATGTCTCATCCACGTCGTGATGCGTCTCACAAATCCTCACAGCAATCTCATTTCCTGCAACACAAACAAAGAAAACACAGGTGTGGAGTCATCATCATCACCACAGGTAAGTGGCTGCGTATGGTGCGACAGGTTCATCAATCCTAACTATTTCCTAAATGACTTTAACAACTTTACACTACCCGGGGTCTTTCTCCGGCCAACCCATTGGCCCTCTTACACTATGGGTTCTAAAAACCAATTCCCATTGGCCAAACTGTGGTGCTCTTCAATTTGGGGTCTCACTCCCCCGATTCATCTCCCGGTGCCCTCGCACAATTTCTGGGCTGCGGCGTGTACCTCTCCCAGTGGGTCTACCCACCTGCACACCTCCACCACTGCAGTTGCCTCCGAGCTTACCTGCTCCTTACCCTAACCTAACTACCAGGGGAAGGCCCTCTGGCACTCTCCCCACTCGGTGCCCTCTCTGGCACTGGGCTACCCGGGTCCGTCCTCCGGATCCTCGGGCCCCATCCACAACTCTACCGGCTCCCAGAGCCCCCCTGCGGCCTCACCTGGCCGACATCCTCACAGTGGTGGAGTGCCCAACCAACTACACACACTAACAGGCTACACGCCCAGCCATTTCCACAACACTAATGCACCCATTCACAACACCATTCTGCAACCGCACCACAGATGCCAATATCCAACCACAATTTACCTGTACCCTCTACCTAACACTTACACTACCCGCCCCGGGTACTCGTGAAAGGGGTCCACTCTTCCCCCATCCACACCTTCGCACCATGCACACCACTCCGTACCACTTACTCCAACTCTCTCCACACACCTGTACTTGCACACCTGTGCTCTCACACCGGGTGCCACCTGCACCCTTCTCTCCCCAAGCGCATTCGTGCTGATCCACAACACTCACTACTCATACACTGCTCCACACACCTGTCCAGTTGCACACCTGTGCAATCACACCTGTCCAGTTGCACACCTGTGCAATCACACCTGTTCAATTCTCACTCACACGGCATCATCTCAGCTAACTACTCCCTTCTGAAACTTGCGCTTCCCAGTCGTCCCTTTAAACTATTGCGCTCCCACGTCATTATCATCCATACTAATCTACCTGCGTCCCCACTACAGGTATCAGTCACTAACTAAACTTAACGTTACCTACTGTCATCTTCTAGGGCCCTATTGATATAACCTAACCCACCCGGGCTAGTTTTCACTGCCATACACCCCATAAGCTATTGCTCCTTTGCCCCACCATGGGAAAGGTGGCAGGGATGCCACCCTCTCCCACCGGGCCTATCGCTCCTCAATCCCCCAGTCCTCTGGCACTAATAAGCCCCCCCTTATTCAGAGGTACTGGGTCCCGCCTCGGCATCTAAAGCCGAGGCAATCCACGGGGGCGCCTGCTCGCCGGTGTAAGGTCTTATCCGGTCGGCGTGGACGATCCGAGGGAGGGCTCGTGGCCCCATTTTGATCTTAAAGACCACGTCACAGATTTGCGACAGGACGACTCCTGGGCCTTGCCAGGGGGAGGTGAGTTTTGGGCACCTTCCCTTCCGCCTCCGGGGATTAAAGAACCAAATCTTCGTCCCCGGAGCGTATTGACTCCCCTGGCTCCGGTCGTCGTACCTGCGCTTCATCTTTTCCCCCGCCAGATGGAGTTGGCGGCGGGCGAAGGCATGGACTAGCTCCATGCCTTCCTCTAGGTGACGTGCGTACCCCTCCCTCGGCGGGTTAACCACTGTGTCTGGCACGGGACCGCATAGCAAGTCGGCGGGAGCCCGTAACTCCCGCCCATACATAAGCAACGCTGGACTGCATGCGGTGGCCCCGTGCTGGCTGGTCCGGTAGGCCATAAGCAAATAAGGGAGATGTTCGTCCCAGTCATCCTGACGGGTGGTGGTGAACAGTGCCAGTTGTTGGATTAAAGTTCGGTTGAATCTTTCCACCATCCCGTCAGATTGAGGTCTTAAAGGCGTTGTCCTGGTTTTTCGAATTGACAGGAGACTGCACACATCTTTTAGTAATTTGCTCTCAAAATTTCGTCCCTGGTCGGTGTGCAACTCCTGTGGAATCCCATGCCGGCACACAAATCCTTCCACGAAGGCCTGCGCTACCACCCCTGCTTCTTGGTTGGGGAGGGCGTAGGCCTCCGGCCACTTGGTGAAGTAGTCCATCACAACGAGGATATACTTATTACCTTGGCGGGTGCGGGGCAGCGGTCCTAGAATATCCATAGCCACCCGCTCAAGGGGGGCCCCCACCTGATGTAATTGAAGGGGGGCCCTCATCCTCCGTGCTGGTCCCTTTTTGGCAGAACAGGCGTCGCATCTCCGACACCAGTCCTGTATGTCGCGCCCCATATTCACCCAATAGAACCTCCGGCGGACCCGAGATATTGTCTTTGTCCTGCCCAAATGGCCGCCGGAGCGGGTACCATGCACCTGTTGCAATATGACGTTCTTGAATTTGTCAGGGACTATCACCAGCCAGGAAGTTCGATCAGAGGGAACCTCCACCCACTTGCGATACAAGATGTTGCCTTTCAATTCCAGGGTCTGCCACTGAGCCCAATATGCCTTTGTTTGTGCCCCGAGGGGGGTGACCTCTTCCCCCTTTGGTCTTTGCCCCAATTTGACCCATTGGAACACCGGCCCCAGAACAGGATCCTCCTGCTGGGCCGTGCTCCAAGCCAACTCTCCAAATTCCTCGTCCGCGGTTAGTGGCAAAATTGGCCCTCTCACCCGGGTTGCCCGGACGACGAGAATCGGGGCGGAATCGCCCAATTGCTCCCTCTCCTCGTGTCTCGCACAAAATTTACAGTTTTCCCCCAGACAAGGACGCCGAGAGAGTGCGTCCGCATTACCATGGGCCTTCCCGGCCCTATGGGCCACATCAAAATCGTACTGCTGCAACTTTTCCAACCACCTTGCAATTTGGCCCTCCGGTTCCTTGAACCGAAGGAGCCATTGCAAGGAGGAATGGTCAGTTCTAACCAAAAATTTCCGCCCGTACAAGTACGGGTGGAAATGGTTCATGGCAGCCAGCATAGCCAATAACTCTTTGCGAGTGACGCAATAATTTCTCTCGGGCCTACTTAAGGCCCGACTATAATAACCAATCACTCTCTCCACGCCCTCCTGTGTCTGAGACAAAACTGCGCCCAATCCTTCCTGGCTCGCATCCGTGTCCAGGGTAAATGTCCCGTCACTAGTGGGGTAAGCTAGAAGGGGTGCGGATGTTAGACACCCCTTCAATTTTTGGAAGGCCTCGTGGCACTCCCGTGTCCAATTAAATCGCGTCCCCTTCTCCGTAAGCCGGTGGAGGGGACGGGCCAACTCCGCAAATTTCGCCACAAAGCGCCGGTAGTAGGAGCAGAGTCCCAAAAATCCCCGCACCTCTTTGATGGTACGTGGTGCGGGCCACTCCTCTACCGCTTTAATTTTGTCTGGGTCTGTTTTTACCCCCTCGCGGCCAATCACGTGACCTAGATAGGCCACCTCTCTTGCAAACAAAGTGCACTTACTCGGGTTCAGCTTCAACCCTGCCTGTCTGAGGCACCCGAACACCTGGTCCAAATTAGCTAGTGCCTGGGGGAACGTTTGGGCATGTACCAGGACGTCATCCAGGTACACCAGGCATGATTGCCATGGCATGCCGCCTAGTACATGCTCCATCAATCTCTCAAAGGTGGCGGGGGCGTTACACAAACCAAACGGCATCACAGTAAACTGATACAGTCCCTTACCTGTGGAAAATGCCGTTTTCTCCTTCCCTGCCCTATCCATCTCCACCTGCCAATACCCACTCTTGAGGTCCAAAGTTGTGAACCAATTTGAGCCCGCAACGGCATCGAGGGTGTCATCAATCCTTGGCAGGGGATATGAGTCCTTGAGTGTCACGTTGTTTAGCTGGCGATAGTCCACGCAGAACCGCGTGGTCCCATCCTTCTTTTTGACCAGCACAACAGGTGACATCCAAGGACTTCCCGAGGGCTCGATCACACCTGCGTCGAGCATTTTTGCAACCTGCTCGTCAGCTTCCGCCCTCTTGCTCCAAGGGAGCCGTCGGGCGGCCTGACGAATAGGCCGGGCCTCACCGGTGTGGATCTGATGTTTCACCAGGCCCGTACGTCCAATATCCTCGGTGGACAGGGAGAAGAGGTCCAAATGGGACCCAACCAGTTTGTGTAAGGCCTCCCTCTGGGTACCTCCCAACTCTACGCTACTACGATTTACCATCTCGCAAATGGGATCGGGCCAATTCCTACTTGTTATTGAAGGCTCCCCCCGGGGTCGGCTCGGCTGGACGTTCTCGCCCCTCACTGTCGCGACTTCCTCAACTGGGGTGCAGCCAGCTACCCTCGTGCCCCTTACTATAGTGCGTGGTTCTGTACTCACATTTACTACTCGGACGGCCACTACCGGTCCGTCCGTTTTTACAAGGGTGCGGCCCACGATTAAACCCGGTATGGACTGCGCTGCCACCGGTTCGACCAGGCCGCAGGACTCCTGCCATGTTGGGCGAGCTGCCCACCGGGCCGGCACTATCGCCTCGGCCCTTGGGGGGATGGTCACGGCCTCGGAAGCCTCCAGCTCCGCTCTCTCGGCCGTGCTCACTCCCCCTAACGGCAGCTCTTCTACTCCCACCTGCAGGATCCCCCGGCACAAGTCGATTTTACAACCGCTGGCAGTCAACAGGTCCAACCCTATTAAACATGGGTCGCACACCTCCGCCACCCAAACATCTATCTCCCTCCTTACCGACCCTAACTTGAGGGTCACAGAACCACGCCCTATGATCGGGGCCGTTACCCCGGTAGCAAGCTGCAAACTATAATTTTGCAGGCGCTGGATCTTATCCCAGCCACCTGCGCTCGAATCAAGGACCACAGGGCTGATGATCGTGGCGCTAGCTCCTGTGTCCACTACGGCGTCTACCCCCACGCCGGCAATTTTGCATCTAATTGTCAGGCTACCGGTTCCAATTTGGCCACAATAAATGACCTGTCGCGTCAATGAGGGCTCTCCTCCATCCTCTGCTGCCGAACACCGCCCTACGTGCCCGACACCTTCTAGTTTCCCGGGGTCTGGCGGGGGGGTGTCTGGGGTCGGCTAACCCGCTCCCCCCTGGGCGGAGTTGAGGACCTCAACTGCCGGGGATCATCCCGGCGCGCGTTTCGACAGTGCCGCGCCAGGTGACCCAGGCGGTTGCAGGTATAGCACCTCACCTGATAAGGTGCTTGCCTCCGGAATTCCAAATTCCCCCCCCTGTAGGTCCGAATTGGATTACCCGCTCGTGGTCCACCGCGGGCCACCTCCGTGGCCGCCTGCCATGGTCCAGGTCCCGCCAGGCGCTGGTCCACCAGCCTCCGGACCATGCCCGCCAGGTCAGGACCCACGTCGGGGGCGGGTCCCCTAAGGGGTCCGCCCTCCACCGGGGGTCCCACCTGGCGGACCGCCATTGCGAGACGCTCGCCCCCTCGGGCCAGGGGCCTCGCTGCTTCCCAACGGGCCGCAGCGTCAGCCGCCTGGCTCAGAGTCTGCGGGCGCCACATGGCGAGCTGTTGCCGGAGCTCAATATCCGGGAGGGCCTGGATAAAATGGTCCAGCGCCAGGCTTTCCCGGGAATCCGCTGCCATGCTAGCATGTGCGATCCCCACTGCGCGGCGAATGTCGTGGGCAAGTTCCCCGATGGCTTCCTGGGGCTTGCGTTTTCGCAGCGCGAGCTGAGCTTTAACAAGCTCGCTCTGCTGTTCTATGCCGAATCGATTAATTAGGGCGTCGCGGAGGGCTGGCAGGGTGAGAGCACCCGCTGGTAATGCCGTCAGCACCTCCGCCGCCGCGCCGCGCAATGCGGCCACCAGGTGTACTCCACCTTCGTCCTCACCCCAACCGTTGCCCTTACACACACAGTCGAACTGCGCCAGGTACGCGCGTAGATCACTCTTGCCGTCATACGGCGCGAGTGGGACCTTGTGGGACCACCTCGTATGTGAGTCGTTGCCCGCCTGCCGGACCCCGTGCGTCGCCCCTTGCGGGGTCAGCGCGGGGCCGAACCGGCCGGGCCCCCACAGTACACTACCCCCAAGGGGCTCTCGTGCCTCCCCGGTCCCTCCAACAACTACCCCTGTTGGTGTCGATGCATGGGTCACACCTCCGCAACCCGCTACCCATTCCATACCACCACCACCACAACCTTGCTCACCCACACCTCGCACCTCTCGTTCCATACCCTCCGGACCAGCCATACACCTCACTCTTGGCCTCTCACGAACATCCGGGTCTATCTCGACCCCCAAGCTTATTAAATCACCTGGCGCATCATACGCACGACCATATTGGTCACCACTTACACCGGGTCCTCTTTCTCTTCGCTTCTCCTCCATCACCTGCGAATCCCTCATCCGGTTAATGAGCACATCATCACGATCCGAACACAGACTTTGGACCAATTCTTTTACTTCCTCCTTTATCTCTTTCTTATCCTCTCTCCGTCGCTTCTTAATTTCGCTCACCCCTTCTTCCACTTCCTCTAATTTTTGCTTCATCTCCTTCATCTCTTCGTGCGCCCCTTTAAGTTCTTCCTCTAACTCCACTTTATTTTTTTCTATGTGCTCCCGCACCTCCCGCTCTTTAACCTCCATTACCTCTACCACCTTGTCCATTTTCCTCGTCAGGTCCTCATGTACCGTCTGGCACTCTTTTTTAATTACCCCTACGTCCTTTTTCATCTCTTTCTGTGTCGATTTTAAACCCTCTATTACCGCTGTGTTCCTTTGAACCTGCTCCACTAACTCCGTCTGTCCCACCGTCAGCTGCTCCACCTCCTGCGTCAGGTCCTCTATGCCCCCTTGTAACTTTACAGTCCCCTTTCTCACCTCCTTCTCCATGTGCTCCTTACAGTGCCTCACCTCCTCGCGCACTCCTCCGACCTCCTCACTCACACCTCTTCTAATCTCCTCTCCCTCTACCCCATTTTTCACTCCCTCTATCTGATTCTCCTGGGCAGCCATTCTATTTTCTACCCCCATTAACCCATTTTTCACCTCCTTTATCCCGTTGTCTAACCCCTCTCCGGTACCCCTCGCTTCGTCCCTCATTACCCCCAGTTGGCCCTCCAATCGCTCACTCCGAGCCCTCATTCGGTTCGTTATTTCTTCAATTTGGTTTCCCAATCGCTCACCCTGAGCATCCATCCGGTTCCCCATTACCCCCATTTGGCCCTCTATTCGTTCCATAAGGGCCCTCATTTGCAACATAAAAAGGTTCGGATCCACCAGGGGCGCTGCCACGGTCACGGGCGCGGTGACCAGCGAGGCGCCATTTTGCGCGTCTGCTACCCTCGCTGCTTCGCTCTCCTCACGTCCCTCAATTTGGTCCTGGATCGACCCTACCTCACTCTCCCCTACCGGACCCCAGCCGTCTTGATCCGCCATAGCGCGACTTGCAAAATTCGAGTTTCGTAAAACAAAACAAATTTCGGCCGCTCCAAATTTTGACCAAATTTTTTTTTTCCTCTATTCGTTTTTTTTTTTTCTTCAAAATTTGGTCGGGCCTCGAATCTCACTCCCGACACCAATTGTTACAGATACGACTTTGATGGTATGGTGGGCCGAGCGGGATGGCCGCCGTATCCGTACAAGTTACCCGATTGTGCCCGAATGTTAACTAATCGCGCTACGCTGGCTCAATAGGAAAGAGAAGACACCCGGCTGGGTTACAATCACACAATACGACACCAGGGGTTCAGTTCTCAAGACCTCCGGAGGAGGTTATATTAAGGCGGAAAAGGTTAGATTACAGGGACAAGAGGGAAACATAGGAAGGTGGGCACTTAGACACAACCTTATATTAACCCTAGACAGACCACAGATAAACGGGACAACGCTGACTCACACGGGATTTGATGGCGAGGAAAGCGGGTAGCGATCGCTCCAGGTGCACCTGGCTCAGGGACAGAATCACGTACGGTGGTGTCCAGCAGATGCGGGGAGGTCGCTCAGCGCTCGTGGGTCGCGACTTTGGTGGAGATGCCGGGGAGGTCGCTCAGCGCTCGGGAGGGTGGCGTCTTGTCCTTCCAAGCTCGGGGCGCATCTGACGTCACGTCCGGCGCGGGGCCGCGTATATCCGGCGGGGAGTGACACGCCCTCGGCTCGTTAGCGCCGCCCCAGATGGCATCGGCCCATGGCTTCTCATTGGGTGCGGGGGTTACCGGCTCCGCCCTTGACGAGGGGCCGACAGGGAGCCCCCTTCTGGGTAACCCCGTCGAGCACATGTTCAATGGCGGCCAACCGAGCCGGAGTGAGGACGCAAAGCCGCTGTTGTTGTGGTTGTTGTTGGAGCTTGAGATGATGGGAAGAGATGCGGGGAGGTATGGGAAGGTCCTAAACTCCTACTGGTGCCATATCATCACATTCTGGTGCAACGAAGAGTCATAATTAATGGAAACGAGGCCTTAACTGACATAGACTAAGAATAACTAGGAAGATGTCCGAAAGTTGTCTACGTGTGGTGCGGGGGACCTGGGCACGACATTTAATGGGGGGATGAAGGGGAAGATCGGCTCTAATGGGTGTTGTTTACAGACAATGGGACTAGGGAATGGGGTAAGGGAGAGTTGGGGAGTATCGGAGAAAATAGGGGAATATTTACAAGCGGATATGGAGGCCAAATTCCATATTCGCAACAATATATATATATATATATATATATATATATATATATATTTACGTATATATATATATATATATATATATACGTATATATATATATATATATATATATATATATATATATATATATATATATATATATATATATATATATGTCTTCAGAAGACAAAGGTCTTCTTCTTAGTCGTCCCCAAGTTCAACGGAAGTGACGACTTGGGGACGACTTAGAAGAAGACCTTTGGTGGTCGAAAGCTTGTCAAATTAGAGATCGACGTCCGGATGCTACGTCCGCGTCTGATTTAACCTCCCGATTATTTATTTAATGCAAATGAGACGCCCTGCTCGTACTGTGGAGTTTCTACTATTTCTCACAGTTATATATATATATATTTAGAAATCCTGTGTGGAGATGGGAGAAACTACCAGAAGGACAACCATCACTGCAACACTCCACCGATTTGGGCTTTATGGCAGAGTGGGAATAGGGAAGCCAAACAGTTCAATCCTGGTTTCATCAGACCACAGAATCTTGTTTCTCACAGTCTGAGAGTCCTTTAGGTGCTTTTTTGCAAACTCCAAGCGGGCTTTCATGTGTCTTTCACTGCGGGGAGGCTTCCGCCTGACCACTCTGCCATAAAGCCCAGGTCGGTGGAGTGTTGCAGTGATGGTTGTCCTTCTGGAAGTTTCTCCCATCTCCACACAGGATCTCTGGAGCTCAGCCAGAGTGACCATCGGGTTCTTGGTCACCTCTCTTACCAAGGGCCTTCTCCCCCTATTGCTCAGTTTGGCAGGGCGTCCAGCTCTAGGAAGAGTCCTGATTGTTCCAAACTTTTTCCATTTAAGAATTATGGAGGCCACTGTGCTCTTGGGAACCTTCAATGCAGCAGAGATTTTTGGTAGGCTTCCCCAGATCTGTGCCTCGACATAATCCTGTCTCTGAGCTCTGCAGGCAGTTCCTCTGACCTCATGCCTTGGTTTTTGCTCTGATATGCATTGTCAGCTGTGAGACCTTATATAGACAGGTGTGTGCCTTTCCAAATCATGTCCAATCAATTGAATTTACCACAGGTGGACTCCAATCAAGGTGTAGAAACATCTCAAAGATGATCAAGAGAAAGGGGGGGCACCCGAGCTAAATTTCAAGTGTGAATGTGAAAGTGTGAAAGTGGAGCAAGCAAAGGGTATGAATACTTATGTCAATGTGATATTTCAGTTTTTTCTTTTTAATAAATTTTTTTTAATTTCTAAAATCCTGTTTTCTCTTTGTCATTATGGGGTATTGATTGTAGATTGATGAGGGAAAAAATGAATTTGAACGATTTCAGCATAAGGCTGCAACATAACAAAATGTGAAAAAAGTGAAGGGATCTGAATACTTTCTGAATGCACTATATATATGTATGTATATGTAGATATATAGTTCCTGCCTTCATAACCTCCCAACTGAAACATGAAACAGCTAATTGGGGGCTAAACTCCTTTCAGGATTTACTTCCTCAGCTGGCTTATTATTGAATTATAGAAGCTGGAAATCTTGCATTAATGATCGAGTTCATCAACTGAAAAGGGATGGGGGTTAAAACTTCCGCCATGGTTGCATATGTAAAAATACATCTATGCTCCAAACTTGTTTGTCGTAAACTGTAAAAACTCGGATGTGCTGGGGAGCAAACTCACACCATCTCCTGTGACTCCTCATGATGTCGGATAATCTCGATCAAACTAGATACATTTTATTTTGGGGGTTGGTTGGGGGGAATTGGAGTCTGTAGAAGTTATTGTAAGAGATGAGTGAGTCATTGATTAGTCTGGAGATTGAAAAGTGCAACCTCTGAATGCAGCGTGGTCTTCTGGTCATTTGGCAAGATTGGTGCCCAAAGTGTAAGCCATGGGAGGTTAACAGCAGCATCATGTTCAGTCACGTGAAAAAGTAAGGACACCCCATGTAAAGTTTTGACTTTTTCAACATATTTCAACATACAGCTATTTGATCCTCATTTCAACAATATTGATAGATAAAGGTGATATAATATAACAAATATCATGAAACATTTACATTTTGAAGTCCATTGTATAATTTTAATAAACATAAATGCAAATTTCACATGTGGAAAAAGTAAGCACACCCTTGGCTCTAATAGGTGGTATTTCCCCCCTTTGGCAGAAACAACCTCAAGTCGGCGTGTCTTATAACTGTCCACCAGTCTCTGACATCGACTGGGAGAAATTTTTGCCCGCTCCTCCATGCAGAATTCTTTCAGCTGTGCGATGTTTGAGGGGTTTCTTGCATGCACAGCTCGTTTCAAATCCCCCCACAACATCTTGATGGGATTTAGATCTGGACTTTGACTTGGCCATTCCAGCACCCTCCAATTCTTTCTTTTCAGCCATTCCTTGGTGGATTTACTGGTATGTTTAGGTTCATTGTCATGTTGCAAGGTCCACATTCGGTTGAGCTTCAACTTTCAGACAGATGGCCTCACATTATCCTCAAGCACCCTCTGGTACAATGAAGAATTCATAGTGGATTCCATGATGGTGAGCTGCCCAGGCCCTGATGCAGCAAAGCTGCCCAAACCATAATATTTCCACCACCGTGCTTTACAGTTGGTATCAGGTTCTAGTGGTCAAATGCTGTCTTTGGTTTTCGCCAAACTTGTCTTCTGGTACTGTGGCCAAATAGCTCTACCTTTGACTCATCTGTCCAGGGCACATTGTTCCAGAAGTGCTGGTCTTTGCCCAGGTGTTCATTGGCAAACTTTCGTCTTGCCCTGATGTTCTTTATGGACATCAAAGGTTTCCTCTTGGCACACCTCCCATGTAGATCAAATTTGTGCAGCCTCTTTCTCAGGGTAGACTCTTGCACTTTGACATCAACAGTGGCAAGAGCTGCCTGTAGGTCCCGTGATGACATTCTGGGGTTCTTCGAGATTTATTTCAGCATCTTGCGGTCTGCTCTCGGGCTGAACTTGCTGGGGCGGCCTGGCCTGAACAAGTTGGCAGTTGTTTGGAATCTTCTCCACTTGTAGATGATCTTCCGGACAGTCGAATGATTGATTTCAAATTGTTTGGAAATCTTTTTAAATCCCTTCCCAGTCTCGTACGCATCTATAACCCTCTTTCTGAAGGCCTCAGAGAGCTCTTTTGATCTAGGCATGGTGATGCCGCACACTTCAACAACAAAGAGCAAACCAAACTAAATGTCTGAGGTTTAAATAAGACAGGTTCCTCCAAGATCCTCTCTAACGATGTTCTAATCATTTGCACCTGAGCTGGTGCACCTCATTCTAATTTTAGGTATTTGAAGTCGTGATAAATGTATAGTAAGGGCATTTTATGAGATATTTCACAAATCTGTTAACTAAATTGTTACCAAAAAATTTCTTCACCAATATGTTTGTAAAGGTGTGTAATAACATGTGTTAAAATGTTGAAGTTCAACTCCCGTGGGAAACCCAGAAAAAAAGCTGTTGAATTCAGGTACCGAAAAATATTTTCGAGAATTTTTATTTTTTTTAATCGGCCCTTAAGTAACTTATGAGGGGTCAAATAAGGGTTTTTCATGATTCTGAGTTGATTGTTAACATTTATATTTTCACTTTTACATTTACACACAAAGTAGCTTTTATTTCACATACATATATAATACTCAAGAGTTTTTTCTCATTCACAATGTCAGAAGTTTCAACAGTCATTGTCTGTGTCTTCTTCAGACTCAACAACATCATGACTGCAGTTTCTGCATGTAATGCCATTACAGACTCCACAGGCCGAGATGCACGTGACCCCAACCTTGGAATGACGGGTAGATTTGCCTGCTTTATTATATTCACAGCCTTCAGCCAAATCGGAAGATCAAAGGTCACTATAGCGACCCCAGCGCGCCGTATGCACTCTTTCAGAGTGGTGAAGATGGTGTTGAGGTCATAAGGGTCTCCTTCAATAACTGGGATGAACTCGATCTGTGTGCTCTGCTTTGCATCATTAGCATGGATTCTCTTCATCCAGCCATTCCAGTTGGAGTGTGGGAACTCAAGATCGTTGGCTTTGATCACCCACCCCGCTGCCCAGAGTGTGTCACCTGGAGTGAGGAGTGGCTGATCATGAGCCAGGGAGGAGGAAAGCTCAGCGAGGGGGAGAAACATGATCGCGTTCGTTCCTATCTGTTTCCTGTTCGTAAATGGAATAATCTTTACTTCAGTTCCTCTCAGGATCTTAGCTTTGTCGAGTGCCTTCAACTTCACCCGGGGGAAAGCTGCTATTGTCTGTGGATCTGGCAAAGGTGGTGCCGGAGAGGTGACTTCGATCCAACCCATTGAGTGAAAGGGAGTGTTTCCGTGAATAGAGACAATGTTTAAATCTATATTGTCTCCAACAAACTGAGTGACTGCATTGTTTGTTTCCCCAACCTCCATAAAGACCACCTGATCATTACTTGACAATTCACTTTCACTGGCTGGAACTTTGGCTGTCATCACTGATTGATCCTCAAGCGCAGCATCAACCGCAACCTCATCATTGATCTGTTCATCGGTTTCCTCCACAATGGTGTCAAGAGTGCCAGAAGTATCTGGAACATCATCTCCACTCCGACTATTAAGGAAGCAGTATTTGTAGTTTTGTGTCTCCGTGTAAGACTCAGTGTATCCCAGCCGGTGGAACTTGTTGAGCATCCATTTTGACCCAAATCTATGATGAAGTTGTATGGCAAGCCCCATTTGGTGTGGCAATACTCCAGACCGAGGTCGACAGGCCTTAATAAAATTCTGCCCCCAAACGGCAACTCTTTCGTCTGTCTTGACAATCGGTCTCAAGAACATCTGAAGGCTTGCAGGAACAAGTGTCAGCTGACTATCGATGTCAGTCATACTGTGTGTGGTGGGGTATGACTTTGGACCTAAATCAATCAAGGCAATATCATTAGATATTGAGTGCCGTCTTTATGATCTGAGTCTTCTCATCTCCATGGTCAAGATTAGCATGATGCGCTCGCAGAATATTGTCGGTGCCATCTTTGAGACAGAGTACATCTGCCCTTCTTTCCTGTGTTGTGAAATACAAGGTGTCTTCGTATTTCTCTAGAAGTTTTATCTTTAGCCAATGCTTTGAATAAGAAAGGCTCTTCTCTGGTGACTGATCAAACTCCTGCAGCTTTTCATGGACTTGGTCCATGTTCATTACCCCATGCTCTAATTCTGAGTCTAACCATTCGCAGAATTCAATAAAAACTGCCTCTCGCTCCTCATCAATACTCCTCTGTCCTCTCTTCCTTTTTCCTTCCTCATCAGTCTTGGACAAACTGTCACCTCTCGCAAACATAAGTTTGCATCGCAAATGGTACAGTGTTTCTTCTGCTACCAAGTCGTTGATCCCTTCCAGGCGTCCAGTGACTTCAGTGCCCCAGTCATCCCCGCGACTCCGTGCTGTCTTCAGCAAGCTTGCCTTCAGTGTATCTGCAGTGAAATTATCTGGCACTCTGTATTTCTTTCTAGCTTGTGCTGGATTATTTTTGTAGAGCTGGGCTGGTTGGTTGCAAAGAATGCATACATCCTTATACAGGAGGTCAACTGACTGTGATCTTCTAGAACTGCCGCCAGTTGATGAACTGAACTCACAAGTAGTGCGTCTTCTCTTCAACTTTGATGACTCTTTCTCTGCCTTTGATGCTTGAGCTGACTTCTTGGTGGTTGCAACAAAGTTGTTGTACAGATCATTTTTACACTTCTGGTGGTACCTCCGTTTTCCTTCCTTTTGAGCCTCCTTCATACGTTCCACAACAGTAACATTTTCGACAGTTTCTGCTTGTTTCAATAAAGTTGAGTATCCCTTTGGAGTTGCCTGTATGAGCCTTTCAGCTGGTGTATCCGAGCGTGCACAGATGAAGCAATTGAGCACAGGTGGAGTAACGTCTTCATCCATATTGCTAGACTCCATGTCCTGCAAAGTAGAAAATGAGATATATTTAGAAATTATTTTTCCACAAAGGAGTGTCTGTGGTGAAATATAAATGTTAACAATCAACTCAGAATCATGAAAAACCCTTATTTGACCCCTCATAAGTTACTTAAGGGCCGATTTAAAAAAATAAAAATTCTCGAAAATAATTTTTCGGTACCCGAATTCAACAGCTTTTTTTCTGGGTTTCCCACGGGAGTTGACCTTCAACATTTTAACACATGTTATTACACACCTTTACAAACATATTGGTGAAGAAATTTTTTGGTAACAATTTAGTTAACAGATTTTCATATGTTTCCCTTACTAGTAGGGGTGTACTGACTTTTTCCACATGCGAAATTTGCATTTATGTTTATTTAAATTATACAATGGACTACAAAATGTAAATGTTTCATGATATTTGTTATATTATATCACCTTTATCTATCAATATTGTTGAAATGAACATCAAATAGCTGTATGTTGAAATATGTTGAAAAAGTCAAAACTTTACATGGGGGGTACTTACTTTTTCACGTGACTGTAGTTGTCCAAAATATGTAAAAAATAAAATTTAAAAAAACCTACAAATCACGTGCTTCCTTTTTCGGATCACCTTCTGACGTTGTGGTATACCCTTTCTAGTATCAGCAAATCTATTATCAGAATTTGGGGAAAAAAAAAAAAAAGGCCTTTGTTTTACTCATGCTGGTGTTGTCGTTCATGGAAGAGAAGGAAGATCGGGAACAAAATGGGGAAAATGGTAAAACAGTGGGATGATGACAAACACACAACCGTAGCACAAGGAGACGAGTTGTCGGAGAAGCTTTAGAAGAGGGTCTCAATGTGTGTGGTCAAGCTCAGTATGACAGACTCAGGAACTCAGGAAGAGGGTTCCACAAATGAGAAAAGACGGTAGGTGAGAGTTGTGTTTTGACTTGAGAGAGGTAACAACGTAAAGGTTTCTGCCTTGTCCTGCCTGTGACCTGGATGGAGCTTAGAGTGGGTTGAGATGGTGAGAGGGAAAGTGGAGCAAGACCGGAATGGAGTCGTTAAAAAATAAAAATAAAAAGGGACACCAATCTGCCTATGGTGCGCAAGAAGCAGACCCTGGGATTCAGTTTCATGATAGGAGATTCCAATGACATGGAGGCTGGAAAGTGCTGGATTCTGTGGTCTAGAGGAGGGTTAAGGGGGTGGCAAGAAGCAGTAACATCAGTCCACAGTGAAGAGCCATATTCCGGTTCAAATGGTTCTAAACTGAGGACGATAGAAGGAAGGACTTGGCTGTGCGGAAAGTGCCAAGATAGATGGAGACCGACTTTGGTGACCAGCTTGGGGATATCATCTGCCCAACACAGGTTGCAGCTGATAGTGAGGCCCAGGAGTTCTGGAGGCTGTGTTCCCGCATCCCAGCCACGGATATATCTTGTGGGATTTGACCGCCGGTCTGTATACAGATGGCAAAGTGAGAATATGAGTATTTTTTTTACAGTGAAAGATGCGTTCCAGGTAGACAGACAACCAGTCCCTTATTTCACCAGATATTGGCACTGAGGGATACTATTGCGGCCTGCATGGTGGATTGGAGCAGACTTATCCTGCACAGAGTGCGTCATCTACAAGGTGATATAATGGATTTCCTAGCGTCGAATACATGCCAATTATGTACATGGAGAACAGGATTTGTCCCAGAACACTAACCTGAGGTACAGCAGCCTCCGGAAGAAAAGCATGGGATAGATTTCCATCCAAAGCAACCACTGCTTTCGGCACACGGGAAATATGATAGGTAGTCGAAGAGGGATCTCTGGATACCATTAGCAGACAGTTTGGAAATCAGAACAGGATGCCAGGCAGATTCCATTGGATGGGAGATGTCCAATGATATAGCCCTGACCTCTTGTTCCATATTGAAGGCATCCATTGCCAAAGCAGAAGGATCAACGCGTCCATGGTGGACCGACCAAGGCGGGAGTCAAAGTCAAAGACCGAAGAGTCGGGTGAAAGACCAGTCTTGAAGTCTGCAGCAATAATAATCAAATCAATGATGCTATGAACTGTCATCCTGGTGTTTCCCAGGTGGGGTGATTCATTTATGTGTGTGCCGTCCTTCAGGTGGACGTTTGGCTGGGCGTCCCGTCTGCCGGCATTCATTGGTGGGCGATAAAGATCTCAAGATGTCCTTCGCGAAGAGTAGGCGGGCTATGACAAAATTACAAATTTCTGTGCTAACTACTGCTGGGAAGGCAATGGCAATCCACCCAGCGTAGCCCCTTGCCAAGAGACTGCCTCGAGGCAGTTTAGAGTCGGCTGCGCGTTCCTCTGGGCCATGTTGTCAGCCCTACTGTACAAGTAAATGGGCCGAAATCGATCAACTGAAACCACCACTTGGATTGCCTGCAGTAAACGACCCACAGGGAAGTAATGCGACTGAAACGAAGAAATTACAAAATCTTGACTTGCAATGCGATGTAATTTCTTTCCAGACAGGAAAAGGCAGCCCGAGACAGAAGGTGAAATGTAATGGTTGTAGTCAGGCATGAAAACGAATGCTGTGCTCCGTGGATTTATTATTATTGTCAGAATGGTAGTTGATGGGGGGGGGGGGGGCGGGGTAAACTTGATGCCTTGTAGTAGCCAAATTCTCATCAGAAATTGGAAAGCGAGTTGTTCAGAAAGTTGTCTTGGTGTCAGATTCGTGTTTTCAATTTGATGCACCATACTCTTTACAGAGCGTGGGCGCTGCCGAAGCATTTCATTTGCAAGGGTTGCACTGGGTGGTTTGCCGTTGCCTTCCCAGAATCGTTTGTCCATGCTCTACCTTCTTAACTACTGAGTGCCAAGCAACGAGGCTGCTCGTACCGTTTATAAAGATTTTGGTATGACGCGGACGGGGTTTGAATCTCCGACCTCCCAGACTCAGGGCGGACGCTCCATTACACTGTGGAGTCTGGTTGGTGTCAAACGCATGAATAGATTCTACAGGGAGGGTGATGGAGACGAGTGGTGTTCAAGAGATCACAGGAGATGCTCAAATTGGTCCAAAGAACACCAACTTTATATTTTGCAAAATTCAAGTATAATCAAGAAAGAGCAGTCAGAGATTGTGGAACCTCACCAGGACGTGTTTTAGTGGTTTTTAAGGCGTTTGTGATAAAACAAATATGGCGGCCGAACCACGTGACCGATGACATCATCATTTTTATTTTCTCCACAAATTCTTCCCTAGATGATGCTCAATAAATTTCATCTTGATCGGATGAAGTTTTGCACTTTTTCAATTATGACGTCATAATGGAGGAACCGATGACATCATCATTAACATATTTTATTCCACATGGAGAGTTCTTTACAATGAGCCATGTCTCAATTTTTTATATGACGCATTTTCGGAGATATAGAGGTGCAAAGTTTTTCAGTTTTTCCAAGCAGGCACCACATGACCTATGACGTCATAATTATCATTTAGAAAATTCTAAAGGAGGAGATGCACCGATGGTGAAAATTTCCTGTCAATTGGACCAATGGTTGCAGAGAAAATCATATTTATTCTGTGCGGACAAACAGATGGACAAACAGACAGACAAATGAAAAAATCGGTCAGAGACCGAGGACTTGCCGGAATGTACTTTTTTATCGGCCATTTTGGATCAGATTTTTCGGTTTTTCCAAGATGGCGGCCGAACCACGTGACCGATGACGTCATCATTATTTGTTTTCTCCACCAGTTTATGCCATCATGTCGCTCAAGAAATTGCATCTTGATTGGATGAAGTCTTGTACTTGTCGAATTATCAAATTATGACGTCATAACTGAGGCCTTGGGCTGAAAGAGTTAAAAATTGGGCACAGTCTATTCCAGGGCAAGACAGATATGTGTGTAAAGTTTGGCGATTCTATGTGCAACTTTGTAGCCGTAGTGCTGCGCACAGACAGACAAACAGACAGACAGACAGTCAAAGAGATGAAAAATCGGTCAGAGACCGAGGACTTGCCCGAATGTCCTTTTTTATCAGCCATTTTGGACAAATATGGCGGCTGAACCACGTGACCGATGACGTCATCGTTATTTGTTTTCTTAACTAATTTATTCCTTCATGATGCTCAAGAAATTTCATCTTGATCGGATGAAGTTTTGTACTTGTCGAATTATGACGTCATAATGGAGGCACCTATGACATCATCATTAACATATTTTATTCCCCATGGAGAGTTCTTTACAATGAGCCATGTCTCAATTTTTTCTGTTCAGCACTTTCGGAAATATAGAGGTGCAAAATTTTTCGGTTTTTTCAAGATGGCGGCCGAACCACGTGACCGATGACGTCATAATTGTGTTTTTTCTCCACCAGTTTATGCCGTCATGTCTCACAAGAAATTGCATCTTGATTGGATGAAGTTTTGTACTTGTCAAATTATCGAATTATGACATCATAATGGAGGCCTTGGGCCGAGAGAGTTAAAAATTGGGCACAGTCTATTTCAGGGCAAGACAAATATGAGTGTAAAGTTTGGCGATTCTACATGCAACGGTGTAGACGGAGTACTGCGAACAAACAGAAAAAACAGACATGAAAAATCGGTCAGAGACCGAGGACTTGCCGGGATATACTTTTTATCGGCCATTTTGGACAAATATGGCGGGCGAACCACGTGACCGATGACGTCATCATTATTTGTTTACTATCATATATTTTGTCATCATTATCTAAACTAATTTATTCCTCCATTATGCTCAAGAAATTTCATCTTGATCGGATGAGGTTTTGTACTTGGCAAATTATGACGTCATAATGGACGCACCTATGACATCATCATTAACATATTTTATTCCCCAATGGAGAGATCTTTACAATGAGCAATGTCTCAATTTTTTCTATTCAGCACTTACCGGAGATATAGAGGTGCAAATTTTCCGGTTTTTCCAAGATGGCACCCGAACCACGTGACTGATGACGTCATCATTCTTTTTTTCTCTCCACCAGTTTATGCCAACATGGCGCTCAAGAAATTGCATCTTGATTGGATGAAGTTTTGAACTTGTCGAATTAATGAATTATGACGTCATGATGGAGGCCTTGGGCCGAGAGAGTTAAAAATTGGGCACAGTCGATTCCAAGGCAAGACATACAGTCACGTGAAAAAGTAAGTACACCCCATGTAAAGTTTTGACTTTTTCAACATATTTCAACATACAGCTATTTGATCTTCATTTCAACAATATTGATAGATAAAGGTGATATAATATAACAAATATCATGAAACATTTACATTTTTAGTCCATTGTAAAATTTAAATAAACATAAATGCAAATTTCGCGTGTGCAAAAAGTAAGTACACCCCTACATTAATCACTACTTCAAATACCTAAAATTAGAATCAGGTGCACCAGCTCAGGTGCAAATGATTAGAACATCATTAGAGAGGTTTTTGGAGGAACCTGTCTTATTTAAACCTCATACATTTAGTTTGGTTTGCTCTTTGTTGTTGAAGTGTGCGGTATCACAATGCCGAGATCAAAAGAGCTCTCTGAGGCCTTCAGAAAGAAGGTTATAGATGCATACGAGTCTGGGAAGAGATTTAAAAAGATCTCCAAACAATTTGAAATCAATCATGCGACTGTCCGGAAGAACATCTACAAGTGGAGAAGATTCCAAACAACTGTCAACATGTTCAGGCTAGGCCGCCCCAGCAAGTTCAGCCCGAGAGCAGACCGCAAGATGCTGAGAGAAGTCTTGAAGAACCCCAGAATGTCATCACGGGACCTAAAGGTAGCTCTTGCCACTGTTGATGTCAAAGTGCACGAGTCTACCATTAGAAAGAGGCTGCACAAATTTGATCTACATGGGAGGTGTTCCAGGAGGAAACCTTTGCTGTCCAGAAAGAACATCAGGGCAAGACTAAAGTTTGCCAATGAACACCTCGGCAAAGACCAGCACTTCTGGAACAATGTGCTCTCGACAGATGAGTCAAAGGTAGAGCTATTTGGCCACAGTACCAGAAGACATGTTTGGCAAAAACCAAAGACAGCATTTGACCACAAGAACCTGATACCAACTGTAAAGCATGGTGGGGGAAATATTATGGTTTGGGGCAGCTTTGCTCTATCAGGGCCTGGGCAGCTCACCATCACAGAATCCACAATGAATTCTTCATTGTACCAGAGGGTGCTTGAGGATAATGTGAGGCCATCTGTCGGAAAGTTGAAGCTCAACCGAAGGTGGAACTTGCAACATGACAATGACCCTAAACATACCAGTAAATCCAAAAACCAAGGGCTGGAAAGAAAGAAATGGAGGGTTCTGGAATGGCCAAGTCAAAGCCCGGATCTAAATCCCATCGAGATGTTGTGGGGGGATTTGAAACGAGCTGTGCAGGCAAGAAACCCCTCAAACGTCACACAGCTGAAAGAATTCTGCATGGAGGAGTGGGCAAAAATTTCTCCCAGTCGATGTCAGAGACTGGTAGACAGTTATAAGAAACGCCTACTTGAGGTTGTTTCTGCCAAAGGGGGCAATACCACCTATTGGAGCCAAGGGTGTACTTACTTTTTCCACATGCAAAATTTGCATTTATGTTTATTTAAATTATACAATGGACTACAAAATGTAAATGTTTCATGATATTTGTTATATTGTATCACCTTTATCTTTCAATATTGTTGAAGTGAAGATCAAATAGCTGTATGTTGAAATATGTTGAAAAAGTCAAAACTTTACATGGGGTGTACTTACTTTTTCACATGACTGTATATGTGCGTAAAGTTTGGTGATTCTAGGTGCAACAATGTAGACATAGTACTGCAAACAAACAAACAGACAGACAGACAAACAGACAGACAAACAGATTAAAAATCGGTGAGAGACCGAGGACTTGCCGGAATGTTCTTTTTTTTATCGGCCATGTTGGACAAATATGGCGGCCGAACCACGTGACCGATGACGTCATCATTATTTGTTTTCTAAACTAATTTATTCCTTGATTATGCTCAAGAAATTTAATCTTGATCGGATGAAGTTTTGTGCTTGTCAAATTATGACGTCATAATGGAGGCACTTATGACATCATCATTAACATGTTTTATTTATAATGGAGAGTTCTTTACAATGAGCCATGTCTCAATTGTTTATATTCAGCACTTTCAGAGATATAGAGGTGCAAAGATTTTCGGTTTTTCAAAGATGGCGGCCGAACCACGTGACCAATGATGTCATCATTATTTTTTTCTAAACTAATTTATTCCTAGATTATGCTCCCCAGAAATTTCATCTTGATCGGGTGAAGTTTTGTACTTGTCGAATTATGACGTCATAATGGAGGCAAATATGACATCATCATTAACATATTTTATTCCCCATGGAGAGTTCTTTACAATGAGCCATGTCTCAATTTTTTATATTCAGCACTTTCTGAGATATAGAGTTGCAAATTTTTTCTGTTTTTACAAGATGGCGGCCGAACCACGTGACCGATGACGTCATCATTATTTTTTTTCTCACCAGTTTATGCTGACATGGCGCTCAATAAATTGCATCTTGATTGGATGAAGTTTTGTACTTGTTGGATTGTCGAATTATGACGTCATAATGGAGGCCTTGGGTCTCGAGAGTTAAAAATTAGGCACAGTCTATTCCAGAGCAAGACAAATATGTGTGTAAAGTTTTTGGTGATTCTACGTGCAACGGTCTAGATGTAGTACTTCGAACAAACAGACAGACAAACTGACAGACAAACAGACAAACCAACCAATCAACATACTTGCCGGAATCTTTTCCGGCAAGTAACATACAGACAGACAAACAACAAACAGACTCAAATTCAATACCCTCTCCTCTGGCGAGGGTAATGAGTTGTCTTTCTTTCTGATTACTACTACAATGTTGGCTTAACGGTTAAGGTGACTGGCTTGAGATATTAAGGTCTTTAATTTGAGACCCTGTAATGCCATTGAATTAACACCAGGTGGGTTGACCCTGCCTGTCATCCTTCTGAGGTCAGCGAAATGAGTACCAGCTTTTCAAATGCCGTTTGAATGAGATGCAGGAATTTGTGAATTTGTTCATGGTGCCGGAGATAGCTCGCCTACTCTTCACAAAGGACATCGTAGGATCTTTAAGGTCCACTAATCAATTCTGGCAAACTGGGGGTCCCAGTTTAGCGTCCAATCGAGGGACGGCACACATTTATGAATCACCCTGCCTGCAAAACACAAGGGTTGCAGTTTATAGTCAGGGTCGGGATTCAAACCCAGGCTAGACAGTTCAGAGGTGAGTGTGCGTACCTCTAAGGCATCCTGCTAGACCATTTAATTTTATGTAGGCCTCCTGACGTATTGAAAAAATATATACAGGGTGAGCCAGAAATATGGTCATTTTTGAAATTCATGTGAAGGAAATAAAAAAATTGTATTTCAAAACAAATTTTTACAAGAAAGTGAAGTACATGACATGCCATTTATTTATGGAAAATAACATCTAGGAGATGCGCACCATTTCATCTGACACATTCCTCCAATCTTGGACGCCAATTATTCATGACATTATACAACATGGCCCCCTCAAAGTCATTGATTTCGCTTCTCATGTTTTCCTTAATTTCATGAAGAGTTTGTGGACGGTTAACATGCACTTTGTCTTTTAGATATGACCACAAGAAATAATCACATGCAGTCAAATCGGGTGACCTTGCTGGCCATGGAATATCGCCGTTTCTGGAAATGACATGCTTTGGAAAGAGCACCCTTACAGGTGTCATGGACACTCTGGCGGTGTGGGCGGTTGCACCATCTTGCAGAAGCCACGTCATTGGGCTCACTTCTGTAAAACTAAATCAGTAAAAAAGAAAAATAATGATAATGCAAGTTATGTACTTCAATATCATGAATTAATTTATTTTGAAATACAATTTTTTATTTCCTTCACACAAATTTCAAAAATGCCCATATTTCTGGCTCACCCTGTATATATAGGTCAAGTCTCCTGTAATATTGCAATCATTTTGTTCCAAGATCCACATTTCTATGATTTATAATTTAATAATCTTCATTTTTCTGCGTTGACCTTTTTGTGATTTTGATCCGCACTATGTGGAAATATTGAGATTCAAGTCCAACACGTGGTGTCCCAAAAGAACCGTCTTGCACTATTTACTTGCCTTGAGTCAATTATCCGATAACAGCAGTGGGTTCAAGAAGGTGCCGCGTTAAAGAGGTGAAATGTCTGCCATCACTTTTGACCTTACCCTCCTGGACAGTTTGGGATGAAACGCAAAAGGTCAAAATCTTCGCACTGAAAGAAGTGTCTGCTTCTTTGTCTGCTTCTTTGGACTATTGTCCCTTTGTCTAGTAACAGACCATTGTGACGCAGCACCGGTCGAGCTATAATAGCCCCCACATCGTAGGCTTTAATACATGCCGCCCCCAAAACCGCGACACCCTCAGGGGTCTCGCTATTAATACGGTAGCAGTGAGGAATGGCGAGCTCTTTCCTGACCACTTGTTGACCCCCGCGGCTCTGTCACTCAGCGAAACGATGACACAGCCAGAGAAGTGACTGCAATGGCCAGTTCGGAAGTCGCCATGACCTTTTATGACGTCTGGCCGCAGTTTGGGAAGGAGCAGCAGGATATCCAAGCCGGTGATGAATCGCACTAGACCTTAGGTGTGAGAAAGGTCATCTATTTCACTCCCCACGGTGTATCCAAATTAAAGAATTGCCAAGAAATTTCGCTCAACGATCTTTGCAGAACGCCGTCGGATTATGTAATATGGAGAGGAGTGCCTGAAATACCATATGGAGTAACTGAGCGGTTGAGGAGCCACTGGTGGCTCGAGAATAATGTGATTCTGCCACACAAAGAGCATCTGCTGTTTCAAGCTTGTAATGGGAACTCCAGATATCTAACTGCCTGGAGTACATTAATTTGTCTACTGATTATGAGGAGTGTGTCTATTGGAAGAGGAGTTTGACAGCACTGTCTGGGCTGGAAGGACAGCCCGGAGGTACGCAAACTCGCCTATAATTTATCTAGCCTGGGTTTGAACCTTGACCTCGCTATAAACGGTCATCCTGGTGTCTCACAGGCAAGGCGAGGCATCAATGGATGTTAGCTGGGTAACCTGTCTGCTGGCATTAGTTGGTGGACGTTAAAGTCCTCCGCGAAGAGCAGGGGATCTATCGTTGGAACCCTGAACAAATTGCTCTAACCTACAGGGGTCACTGCATCAGTGGTACAGCCACCACTTTCTCCCCCAACAATATGATGTTACCCCACAGCCTTGCGCTGCTTCTGAAAGGAAAGGAAAGGAACGTGTCTCTTGGAAAGGGAACGCATTTCCAGCTGACGTTGAACCAAGTTATCGATGCACGTTTTTCATGGTTTTGGAAACTTCCCCCAAGATGGTTTCCTCAGTTTAGGAGACAGTCTCACGGATGTTTCATTTCGTCTGCGAGTATATCAGCCTCCTGGGTTAAATATATAGATGTCATCCCAAGGCAGCTTGTATGAATGACTAAGAGCATTGTCAGCAGTTTCCTTTCCAAACTTTTGCACTCGACCTATGTATGGAGTGAGATGGAAGACGTCTCGAATCCTGAACAATCACGGGAATCCATCGCCATTCGTTGTTTCGTTGCTGTTTGCACCATATGTTGGGGGGTAAAGAAGATGAGAGTTAGGACGGTTTTAAGACAGAGGTATTTCAGTTGGAGAGTGGTTCATGCTCCTCCGGAAAGGTAGTGCCATGGAATGGTCTCCCTGATAGGTAGTTCCCTGGAATGGTCTCCCCAGAAACATAGTGCCATGGCAAGGTCTCATCGGAAAGGTAGTGCCATGGCAAGGTCTCACCGGAAAGGTAGTGCCATGGCAAGGTCTCACCGGAAAGGTAGTGCCATGGCAAGGTCTCCCTGATAGGTAGTGCCACGGAATGGTCTCACCCGAAAGGTAGTGCCATGGAATGGTCTCCCTGATAGGTAGTGCCATGGAATGGCCTACCTGATAGGTAGTGCCATGGCAAAGTCTCCCTGATAGGTAGTGCCATGGCAAGGTCTCCCTGATAGGTAGTGCCATGGAATGGTCTCACCGGAAAGGTAGTGCCATGGAATGGTCTCACCGGAAAGGTAGTGCCATGGCAAGGTCTCCTTGATAGGTAGTGCCATGGCAAGGTCTCACCGGAAAGGTAGTGCCATGGAGTGGTCTCCTTGATAGGTAGTTCCCTGGAATGGTCTCCCCAGAAATGTAGTGCCATGGCAAGGTCTCACCAGAAAGGTAGTGCCATTGCAAGGTCTCACCGGAAAGGTTGTGCCATGGCATGGTCTCACCGGAAAGGTTATGCCATGGCAAGGTCTCATCGCGGAAAGGTAGTGCCATGGCAAGGTCTCTCCGGAATGGTAGTGCCATGGCAAGGTCTCACCAGAAAGGTAGTGCCATGGCAAGGTCTCAGCGGAATGGTAGTGCCATGGCAAGGTCTCACCGGAATGGTAGTGCCATGGCAAGGTCTCACCGGAAAGGTAATGCCATGGCAATGTCTCAGCGGAAAGGTAGTGCCATGGCAATGTCTCACTGGAAAGGTAGTGCCATGACAAGGTCTCACCAGAATGGTAGTGCTATGGCAAGGTCTCACCGGAAAGGTAGTGGAAGTGGAGGACGTGGATAGCTATAATGGGAGTTAGACAGGTACCTGGATGCATTGGAGATGGAGGGGTATGTGGCTATTGGCTCGTGTGTGGTCATGTGGATGAGTGATGGATACTGGGGTTGGTGCAGCACAAGCATGATGGGCCGAATGACCTCCTCCTGTGCCAAAGTACTTGTGTGCTTGTGTGCTTCCCTCTCTCTCCCCATCTTGTCTCCTGCTCCCTTTATTTCGTCTTATGTGTCCGTTTGTTTTTTTGTTAGCTCTTACACGAGCCTCGATCTTCTTAATGCTTTGAAAAAAAAGGGGAAAAAAAGCTTCTTAATGTGTGTCCTTGTGTCATTTGAGATTGTGGAACACATGGTCTATTAGCATTACGACGTACTCGTGGGGTGTGCTTACATATTGTAAGCAACAACGAACCGTGCTTCATAAGTAGGTACATAATAAATAGAAGCTTTATGATAATGGGCAAGCATCACTGACCTGCAGCTCGATATCGATTGAGGTTTTTTTTGTTTTGTTTTTACAGATGCATTTACGTTTTTTAACGTAAATTTTAATTGAGGTTTTTATTTCACAGTTTACAGTTATATAAATTACAATTTTCAAATGCTAGATATTGATTGAGGTTTTTAAAAAAAGTATGTGTTTACATTTTTTAACATAAATTTTAATTGAGGTTTTTATTTCACAGTTTGCAGTGTAGAAATTACAATTTTCAAATTCTAGATATTGATTGAGGTTTTTTTTTTTATGGACGTGTTTCTAGTTTTTTACGTAAATTTTCATCTCCGGACGCTTTTCCTTTTTTTCATTTACAGACATTATTGTCATGTTTTATTTTACAGTTTACAGTTTTAGAAATTACAATTTTGAAATGCTAGATATCGATTGAGGCTTGTTTTTTTACGGACACGTTTACGTTTTTTTTAATGTAAATTTTCATTTACGGACACGTTTTCCTTTTTTCCTTTACAGACATTATTGTCATGTTTTATTTCCCAGTTGACAGTTATACACATTACAGTTTTCACATGCTTGATGTTGATTGAGGTTGTTGTTTTTTTTTACGTATGCGTTTACGGTTTTGAACGTAAATTTTCATTTATGGACGCTTTTTCTGATTTTCTTTTACGACATTATTGCCATGTTTTATTTCACAGTTTACAGTTATAGAAATTATCATTTTCAAATGCTAGGTATTGATTGAGGTTTTTTTTTAAAGTATGTGTTTACATTTTTTAACATAAATTTTAATTGAGGTTTTTATTTCACAGTTTACAGTTATATAAATTACAATTTTCAAATTCTAGATATTGATTGAGGTTTTTTTTTATGGACGTGTTTCTAGTTTTTTACGTAAATTTTCATCTCCGGACGCTTTTCCTTTTTTTCATTTGCAGACATTATTGTCATGTTTTATTTTACAGTTTACAGTTATAGAAATTACAATTTTGAAATGCTAGATATCGATTGAGGCTTGTTTTTTTACGGACACGTTTACGTTTTTTTTAATGTAAATTTTCATTTACGGACACGTTTTCCTTTTTTCCTTTACAGACATTATTGTCATGCTTTATTTCCCAGTTGACAGTTATACACATTACAGTTTTCACATGCTTGATGTTGATTGAGGTTGTTGTTTTTTTTACGTATGCGTTTACGGTTTTGAACGTAAATTTTCATTTATGGACGCTTTTTCTGATTTTCTTTTACGACATTATTGCCATGTTTTATTTCACAGTTTACAGTTATAGAAATTAAAGTTTTCAAATGCTAGGTATTGATTGAGGATTTTTTTTAAAGTATGTGTTTACATTTTTTAACGTATATTTTCATTGAGGTTTTTATTTCACACGTTGCAGTTGTAGAAATTAAAGTTTTCAAATGCTAGATATTGATTGAGATATTTTTTTACGGATGCGTTTACGGTTTTTAACGTAAATTTTCATTTACGGATGTTTTTTGTTTTTTTTAAGATTTAGGGACATTATTGTTATGTTTCATTTCCCAGTTTACAGTTATAGAAATTAAAGTTTTCAAATGCTAGATATTGATTGAGATATTTTTTTACGGATGCGTTTACGGTTTTTAACGTAAATTTTCATTTACGGATTTTTTTTATTATTATTAAGATTTAGGGACATTATTGTTATGTTTCATTTCCCAGTTTACAGTTATAGAAATTAAAGTTTTCAAATGCTAGATATTGATTGAGGTTTTAAATATTTTTTTATGGACGCTTTTACAGTTTTTAATGCAAATTTCATTTACGGATGCTTTTTCTTTTTTTCATTTAGGGACATTATTGTCATGTTTCATTTCCCACTTCCCAGTTTACAGTTATAGAAATTAAAGTTTTCAAATGCTAGATATTGATTGAGGTTTTAAATATTTTTACAGACGCTTTTACAGTTATTAATCTAATATTCATTTACGGATGCTTTTTCTTTTTTCATTTAGGGACATTATTGTCATGTCTCATTTCCCAGTTTACAGTTATATAAATTAAAGTTTTCAAATACGAGATATCGATTGAGGTTTTAAATATTTTTACGGATGCTTTTACAGTTTTAAATGTAAATTTTCATTTATGGAGGTTTTCCGACGGTTCTGTGATTTTCCCCGGTGTATCCTCTTCGATGAGGTTGCTCATACAGTATTTTTGGAGGTCTACCTATATATCATGTATGTTTGACAACTCCAACATTGTGGATCAATTGGTTTATTGGGTCCGAGTTTCCATGAATATAGTTCCTTCCGTTTATATGGATGTGAGAGTGGACTGGAGGCGAGTGGTGGGAAATTGAGAAAAACATTGGAAATGTTTTGGTGTCCCTTATACTTAATGAACGTACAGGATGTGGAACACACGTGTGTTAGTTATCCAGAGGGATCAGATTTATTTGCTGTGAAAGTTTATTTCTGCAAAAAAAAGAAAAAATTTGGGTCGAATTTCCAACCGTCACTCATGGCGTTCGAGCTTTTCCATGCAAATGCTTTATTGGAGGAACCTTTATTGGATTTGACACGTCGCCCTGTAATGCGTCGGACGGCCTGTTGACTAATTTTACACGCAAGTTAAAATGTGCCTTTTTTACTGCTGTGACGTCATACGGTGAAACGGGATCACGTTGCAAAAGCTCGTGTGCAGTTCCCTCCAGCTGCGTGAAATGCTCCACGGTGGGATTATAAAGGTTTCCTGTACAATTATGAGCATCCTGCGCATATGTTATGGGCCTGATGTATTACGTCTGCAATGGCGCTCAGATAGCGGTGAGTCGTTGTCTGTGCTAGTTTGCAGGTGCACACAGGTAGTACACGAGCTCGTCCCAATCCATTGTCTGGTGTGCATTATATATTATAGGTCTGAGCAAATTTATCTCTAACAGCTTTTTCTTTCTGGTGTTTACAAAACCTGGTTCAACCCTTTGAAGAATTTGTGGGTTGAGATTTAAGGCGGCTACCCTATCTACGGATCATGGATTTTATGCTATCTATCAGGAATTGCAGGTCATTGGGTGCTGGAACCCATACATTACTAACAAGTTGAGTCACCCGATCAAATTCGGGTTATTCCGACTTTATTAAACCATCAAACAGATTGATGTTTGAAGCCGCAGCCAAAATTAACCTGGCAGTGCAACATGGCAATTTTTTGTTTTTAACTTCAATTTGATATTAAATGCAATTTTTTTTTTTGTGACGTTGACCTAGTATGTGTTATAGACTATAGTAATGTGGTACAGCAACTTCTGGGGTAATTGGCCCAGGGATATGGAATTGTATACAAATATAGGAAAACACTTCACACACTCACACAAGAAAAACACCTCACACACACGCACAATAAGAAAAGGCTTCACACACATGCACAACAAGAAAAAGGCTTCACACAAGAAAAAGACTTCACACACACTCAACAAGAAAAAGGCTTCACACACACAAAAAGGCTTCACACACACACAACAAGAAAAAGGATTCACACACACACAAAGGCTTCACACACACACAAAGGCTTCACACACATGCACAACAGGAAAAAGGCTTTACACAAGAAAAAGACCACACACACTCAACAAGAAAAATACTTCACACACACTCAACAAGAAAAAGGATTCACACAAGAAAAAGGCTTCACAGGCACGACAAGAAAAAGGCTTCACACACGCACAACAAGAAATAGGCTTCTCACACATGCGCAACAAGAAAAAGGCTTCACACACACACACACACACACACACAACAAGAAAAAGGCTTCACACACACAAAAAGGCTTCACACACGCACAACAAGAAAAAGGCTTCACACACGCTCAACAAGAAAAAGGCTTCACACACACAAAAAGGCGTCACACACGCACAACAAGAAAAAGACTTCACACACGCACAACAAGAAAAAGACTTCACACAAGAAAAAGACTTCACATGCTCAACAAGAAAAAGGCTTCACACACACACACACAAAGGCTTCATACACACGCACAACAGAACAAGAAAAAGGCTTCACACACACGCACAACAAGAAAAGGGCTTCAGACATGCACAACAAGAAAAAGGCTTCATACACACACGCACAACAAGAAAAAGGCTTCATACACACACGACAAGAAAAAGGCTTCACATATGCACAACAAGAAAAAGGCTTCACACATGCACAACAAGAAAAAGGCTTCATACACACACGCACAACAAGAAAAAGGCTTCACACATGCACAACAAGAAAAAGGCTTCAGACATGCACAACAAGAAAAAGGCTTCATACACACACGCACAACAAGAAAAAGGCTTCACACACGCACTACAAGAAAAAGGCTTCACACACGCACTACAAGAAAAAGGCTTCACACACGCACAACAAGAAAAAGGCTTCACACACGCACTACAAGAAAAAGGCTTCACACACACACAACATGAAAAAGGTTTCATACACGCACAACAAGAAAAAGGCTTCACACACGCACTACAAGAAAAAGGCTTCACACACGCACAACAAGAAAAAGGCTTCACACACGCACTACAAGAAAAAGGCTTCACACACGCACTACAAGAAAAAGGCTTCACACACGCACAACAAGAAAAAGGCTTCATACACACATGCACAACAAGAAAAAGGCTTCACACACATACACAACAAGAAAAAGGCTTCACACATGCACAACAAGAAAAAGGCTTCACACACATGCACAACAAGAAAAAGGTTTCATACACACATACACAACAAGAAAAAGGCTTCACACACGCACAACAAGAAAAAGGCTTCACACATACACAACAAGAAAAAGGCTTCACACACGCACAACAAGAAAAAGGCTTCATACACACACGCACAACAAGAAAAAGGTTTCACACATGCACTACAAGAAAAAGGCTTCACACATGCACAACAAGAAAAAGGCTTCACACACATGCACAACAAGAAAAAGGTTTCATACACACACAACAAGAAAAAGGCTTCACACACGCACAACAAGAAAAAGGCTTCATACACACACGCACAACAAGAAAAAGGCTTCACACACGCACAACAAGAAAAAGGCTTCACACACGCACAACAAGAAAAAGGCTTCATACACACACGCACAACAAGAAAAAGGCTTCACACACGCACTACAAGAAAAAGGCTTCACACACATGCACAACAAGAAAAAGGCTTCACACACATGCACAACAACAAAAAGGCTTCGTACACACACGCACAACAAGAAAAAGGCTTCACACACGCACAACAAGAAAAAGGCTTCACACACGCATAACAAGAAAAAGGCTTCACACACGCACTACAAGAAAAAGGCTTCACACACATGCACAACAAGAAAAAGACTTCATACACACACGCACAACAAGAAAAAGGCTTCACACACGCACTACAAGAAAAAGGCTTCACACACGCACAACAAGAAAAAGGCTTCATACACACACACAACAAGAAAAAGGTTTCATACACACACGCACAACAAGAAAAAGGCTTCACACACGCACAACAAGAAAAAGGCTTCATACACACACGCACAACAAGAAAAAGGCTTCATACACACACGCACAACAAGAAAAAGGCTTCACACAAGAAAAAGACTTCACACATGCTCAACAAGAAAAAGACTTCACACACACAAAAAGGCTTCACACACACGCACGACAAGAAAAAGGCTTCACAAAAGCACAACAAGAAAAAGGCTTCACACACACGCACAAGAAAAAGGCTTCACACACACGCACAAGAAAAAGGCTTCACACATGCTCAACAAGAAAAAGGCTTCACACACACAAAAAGGCTTCACACACGCGCACGACAAGAAAAAGGCTTCACAAAAGCACAACAAGAAAAAGGCTTCACACACACGCACAAGAAAAAGGCTTCACACATGCTCAACAAGAAAAAGGCTTCACACACACAAAAAGGCTTCACACACACAAAAAGGCTTCACACACACAAAAAGGCTTCACACACACAAAAAGGCTTCACACATGCACAACAAGAAAAAGACTTCACACACACAAAAAGGCTTCACACATGCACAACAAGAAAAAGGCTTCACACACACAAAAAGGCTTCACACACACAAAAAGGCTTCACACACACAAAAAGGCTTCACACACACAAAAAGGCTTCACACACGCGCACGACAAGAAAAAGGCTTCACAAAAGCACAACAAGAAAAAGGCTTCACACATGCTCAACAAGAAAAAGGCTTCACACATGCTCAACAAGAAAAAGGCTTCACACACACAAAAAGGCTTCACACACACAAAAAGGCTTCACACACACAAAAAGGCTTCACACACACAAAAAGGCTTCACACATGCACAACAAGAAAAAGACTTCACACACACAAAAAGGCTTCACACATGCACAACAAGAAAAAGGCTTCACACACACAAAAAGGCTTCACACACACAAAAAGGCTTCACACACACAAAAAGGCTTCACACATGCACAACAAGAAAAAGGCTTCACACACACAAAAAGGCTTCACACACACAAAAAGGCTTCACACACACAAAAAGGCTTCACACACACAAAAAGGCTTCACACACACAAAAAGGCTTCACACACACAAAAAGGCTTCACACACACAAAAAGGCTTCACACACACAAAAAGGCTTCACACATGCACAACAAGAAAAAGGCTTCACACACACAAAAAGACTTCACACACACAAAAAGGCTTCACACATGCACAACAAGAAAAAGGCTTCACACACACAAAAAGGCTTCACACACACAAAAAGGCTTCACACACACAAAAAGGCTTCACACACACAAAAAGGCTTCACACATGCACAACAAGAAAAAGGCTTCACACACACAAAAAGACTTCACACACACAAAAAGGCTTCACACATGCACAACAAGAAAAAGGCTTCACACACACAAAAAGGCTTCACACACACAAAAAGGCTTCACACACACAAAAAGGCTTCACACACACAAAAAGGCTTCACACATGCACAACAAGAAAAAGGCTTCACACACACAAAAAGGCTTCACACACACAAAAAGGCTTCACACACACAAAAAGGCTTCACACATGCACAACAAGAAAAAGGCTTCACACACACAAAAAGGCTTCACACACACAAAAAGGCTTCACACACACAAAAAGGCTTCACACACACAAAAAGGCTTCACACACACAAAAAGGCTTCACACACACAAAAAGGCTTCACACACACAAAAAGGCTTCACACACACAAAAAGGCTTCACACATGCACAACAAGAAAAAGGCTTCACACACACAAAAAGACTTCACACACACAAAAAGGCTTCACACATGCACAACAAGAAAAAGGCTTCACACACACAAAAAGGCTTCACACACACAAAAAGGCTTCACACACACAAAAAGGCTTCACACACACAAAAAGGCTTCACACATGCACAACAAGAAAAAGGCTTCACACACACAAAAAGACTTCACACACACAAAAAGGCTTCACACATGCACAACAAGAAAAAGGCTTCACACACACAAAAAGGCTTCACACACACAAAAAGGCTTCACACACACAAAAAGGCTTCACACACACAAAAAGGCTTCACACATGCACAACAAGAAAAAGACTTCACACACACGCACAAGAAAAAGGCTTCACACACACAAAAAGGCTTCACACACACGCACGACAAGAAAAAGGCTTCACACACACACACACACACATATATATATATATATATATATATATATATATATATATATATATATATATATATATATATATATATATAGTAAAACTACCACTACTTTAACGGTCAATATACCACTACTTTAACGCTATCCACCAACTAATGCTTTGCAGACCGGACACCGAGTTTGACGTCCATCTAAGGAACTGCACACGTATTGGTGCAGCACCAGGGAGGCAGTTTACAGCTTCGCCGTGATTCAAACCCAAGCTAGACAGCTCAGAGGTGAGTGTGCACACCTCTAGGCCATCCTGCCAGCCCCATTGTGTGCCGTTATCCCTGTTTGGCTATATTCCATATTGCTGCCTCATTCTTTTGCAGCTTTACTGCATCATAGTCGCATTCTCTCTCTCTCTCTCTCTCTCTCTCTCTCTCTCTCTCTCTCTCTCTCTCTCTCTCTCTCTCTCTCTCTGTCTCTGTCTCTGTCTCTCCCTGTCTCTCCCTGTCTCTCCCTCTTTCTCTCTCTCTCTCTCTCTCTCTCTCTCTCTCTCTCTCTCTCTCTCTCTCTCTCTCTCTCTCTGTCTCTGTCTCTCCCTGTCTCTCCCTGTCACTCCCTCTCTCCCTGTCTCTCCCTCTCTCCCTGTCTCTCCCTCTCCCTCCCCGTCTCTCCCTCCCCCTCCCTGTCTCTCCCTCTCCCTCCCTGTCTCTCCCTCTCCCTCCCTGTCTCTCCCTGTCTCTCCCTGTCTCTCCCTGTCTCATAAGAATACAGCGAATGATGCCAAGAGCGCGGTTATTACCGCAGGGTTACGTAAAATCATTCCAAACCAAGGTTGAGTATTCTTTCCCCCTGGGGTAGGTGCTTGATCATCGTTCTTGGGAGAGAAAATAAAACTTGGCCCGAACAGCCAAACACGTGAACATGATGGAATCTTCTTTTTTGCAAATTATGGAGCATTAATTATATCATGTTCATGCTGTATAGTTTTCCCTGCAATGGCTGACCTGGCCAGAGTAAACTCTAAGCTATTTAAATCATTCGCAGCCTCGTCGTGTGTGTCCCGGATGCCCCATGGGTGATGAAGCACTTACTGGCGGGGACATTTATTTATTATGTACGCAAATATGGCTTCAACTCTGATGTGCTCCCAAGTTCCCAAACTCTTGTTGTACACAGCTCCATCTCCAAGCGCTGCATGACGTCATCGCCGGGCACCGAAGGGGAGCACTGGGTTTTCACTCCGTTTGTTTTCTTTCTTTATTGGTTTCCTGTTGTTATTGCGAAAATCGAAGATTTTTCAAGTATATTGGTTGGTCTTGTGCGTTATTCTGTCTGTCTGTATGTCAGTCGCCTACAAGTAACAATTTTCAACCGATTTTCACGAGACTTCACCAAACGGTAGAGTTGGTCATAAACAAGAAACATATTGTTTTGTGGGTGAAAAGGTCAATAGGTCAACATAGGCCAAAGGTCACCAACTTTGTCGAATTTCTAAAATCTCATTTTCATCAAATTGACTTGAAATTTTAAGAAGATTTCCATACCAGGTCACTGAATTCAACCACCAAGTATTTTGAGGTTAACATAGGCCAAAAGGTCAACATAGGCAAAACGGTCAACATAGGCCAAGTTTCTAAAATCCTCAATTTTCATCCGATTAAGTTGAAATTTTAAGATTTGCATATCTGGTCAATGAATTCAACCCCCAAGTATTTTTTAGGTCAACAAAGGCCAAAAGGTCAACATAAGCCAAGTTTCTAAAATCCTCAATTTTCATCCGATTAACTTGAAATTTGAAGAGGATTTGCATATCTGGACACTGAATTCAACCACCAATACTTGGTGGTTTAAAGAATAATTTTGGCCTATGTTGACCTCAAAAATAAGAGGAATAAATTTTAAGAGGATTTGCATATCTGGACACTGAATTCAACCACCAATTATTTTTGAGGTCATCTTAGGCCAACAACTTATTTTAGGGATTTCGCAAGTATCGTGCTTTGCACAACATATTTCTTGTTTGTTTGTCCGGGCAATATCTCAGCCATCCTTTGAGCTAGGAAGCTGAGGTTTGGGCACATTCGTGAGCAAGGGGTTTGGCAAAAAAACTGTATTTTTGAAATTTTTGATTAATCACTTCATTATTATTGATTTATTTAGTACTTATTTATTTTCTTTCTCATCTGGGCAATATCCCAGGCACTTTTGGAGTTAGGAAGCTAATATTTGGACATGACAATGAATATGAATGAATGAATGAATGATCGTTTTAAGGCCATTTCCCCCGCTAGAGCAGGGGTTAGCCTTGCGGGCCCCATGACAATCATGGTTCCCTGTTTGAGGCAATGTTTTTATGGCCAGATGCCCTTCCTGGCACCAACCCTTAGTCGCCTCTTACGATGCGCAGGGATACGGTGTACCTATTCTAAATCGGGGTACACACCGTGGTCATTCATCCCAGCAAGCTGGTACTCAATTTGCCGACCTCGGAAGGATGAACAGGCTGAGTCAACCCCCCTGGCGTTAATTCAGCAATCGATCAGGATTCGAACCCAGGATCCTCGGATCCCAAGCCAGCACCCTAACCGCTAAGCCAACACCAGGCTTAAATGATATGACAATGACATTGGACATGACAATGACAAAGTGATTTGGCTGTAAGGGGTATTTTTGATTTATTACTTGCAAAATCGAAGATTTTTCAAGTATATTGGTCGGTTGCGTTTGTTATTCTGTCTGTCTGTTTGTTACTTGCCGGAAAAAAATTCCGGCAAGTATGTTGGTTGGTTGGTTTGTCTGTCCGTCTGTCTGTCTGTTTGTGCGCAGTACTACGTCAAGCTCAAGGTCACCCAAAACGTGAAAATCGTGGAAACTGTCATTGGTTACTAGGCAACGGAATTGTAAACATCGCCGTCACTGTGATGCGAAGCGAAACACGCCTCAGAGCTGTCACATTCACAATCGCTATGTTGTATTACTCCCGATACGTGTTTCCTTCATTGTAAAAACTACTAAGTCAACAGTTAAAAGGATTTTGAACCGATAGGTGTTACAGCCTTGGCAAGATCGATGGAGACAGCGATCTATTAGCTTATACACCGCCCAAATAGCTATGCTGCTAGTTATACACCCTGGCAAGAGTACACATGTATAGATTTCAAGAGTATTCATGTATAGATATCGATTTCCCGCCATTTTGATCCAAAATGGCCGATAAAATAGTACATTCCAGCAAGTCCTCGGTCTCTGACCGATTTCTAGTTTGTTTGTTATTCTGTCTGTTTGTCACTCGCCTACAGGTCACAATTCCAAAACGATTGTCATGAAACCTCACCAAGTTGTAGAGGTCGTCACAATTGAGAAGCCTATTGATTTTGAGGTCAAAGGTCATCTGGAGGTCGAAATTTCTAAAATCGACATTTTAAATCCGATTGACTTAAAAATTGAACAGCATTTGTATATTGAGTCAATAAATTGGGAAACGAACTATTTTTGAGGCCAAGAGGTCAAAGGTCAACTCAAGGTGAAACTTCGAAAATTATAAATTTTCATCTAAAAATCATCACTTTTCATCCTATTGACCAGAGATTTGATCAAGATCATCAATTTTAATCTTGATGAAATGGACAATTTGCTTGATCAATGGCAACCCTTTTTCGGGAAAGGGGTGGATTTTGCAAGTATCATGCACTGCATGACGTCTTCTTGTGGATTTATTGATTAATCAATGAATTGCTTAATTATTTAATTCTATGATAAATTACTTGATCATTTTTCAATTTTTTTTTTTTTTTTAAGTTACAGATTCAGATAAAGATAAACGGTAGTGGTTTAGGTATGCTTTAGACAATTCATTAATATTTGAATTATTTTATGACCTATTTATTGGTTTTCATTATTAATCACTTATTTCTTTTCTTTTTCATCAAGGCAATATCTCTGGCATTTTTTGAACTGTGAAGCTGATATTTGGACATGACAGTAACCAAGTGATTTGGGTGTAAAGGGTATTTTTGATTTCTTGATTAATCAATTAATAGATGAACTATTTATTGATTAATCAATTAATTAATTATTTTTTCAATTAATTAATTATTCAATTAATTTTGAAAAAGCTACAGCTTCGGATGAAACACTGGTGGTTTCGGTATGCTATCAGCCAATTGATGAAGAAATTAATAGTTTTACGATTATTCATTATTAATTTAGATTACGCAATTAATCAATCAATTATTGTACACCTGTCCCTCGCAATACAGTGTCTATGCACCGAAGCTGCCCCAGCAATGCTGCACGCTGAAGGATATGCTATTACCCTCGCCTGAGGAGAGGGTATTGCATTTGAGTCTGTTTGTTTGTCTGTCTGTTTGATTGTTACTTGCCGGAATAGATTCCGGCAAGTATATTGGTTGGTTGGTTTGTCTGTTTGTCTGTTTGTCTGTTTGTGCGGCGTACTACGTCTACATCGGTGCACATAGCATCGCCATACCTTACACACATATTTGCCTTGCCCTGGAATAGAATGTGCCCAATTTTTAACCCTCTCGGCCCAAGGCCTCCATTATGACGTCATAATTCGACAAGTACAAAACTTCATCCAATCAAGATGCAATTTCTTGAGCACCATGTCGGCATAAACTGGTGGAGAAAAAAAAACGATGACGTCATCGGTCACGTGGTTCGGCCATCCATCTTGGGAAAACCGAAAAATTTTACACCTCTATATCTCCGAAAGCACTGCATAGAAAAAATTGAGACATGGCTCATTGAAAAGAACTCTCCATGGGGAATAAAATATGTTAATGATCATGTCATAGGTGCCTCCATTATGAGCACAAAATTTCATCCGATCAAGATGAGATTTCTTGATATAGGGATAAATTAGGGGGGGGGGGGGGGGAAGATGACGTCATCGGTCACGTGGTTTGGCCGGCATATTAATTTTACCACAAAAGCAATTAAAAACCACTGAAAACATGTCCTGGCTAGGGTCTGCAATCTCTGATTGCTCTTTCTAGTTTATTACTTGCAAAATCGAAGATTTTTCAAGTATATTGGTCGGTTCCCTTTGTGGTTCTGTCTGTTTGTCTGTCTGTTAGTCTGTTTGTCACCGGCCTACAGGTCAAAATTCCAAACCGATCGTCACGAATCTTCACCACGTTGTACAAGTCGTCCCAATTTAGAAGCCTATTGATTTTGAGGTCAAAGGTCAAAGGTCATCTGGAGGTCAAATTTCTAAAATCGCCGTTTTAAATCCGATTGATTTGAAAATTGAATAGCTTTTGTATATAAAGTCACTAAATTGGGAAACATACTATTTTTGAGGTCAAAAGGTCAAAGGTAAACTTAAGGTCAAATTTTAAAAATCAATTTTCATCTAAAGAGTCATCAATTCTCAACCGATTGACTTGAAAATTGAACAGCATTTGCATATCGAGTCACTAAATTGGGAAACATACTATTTTTGAGGTCAAAAGGTCAAAGGTCAACTCAAGGTCAAATTTTTAAAATCATCGATTTTCATCTAAAAAGCCGTCAATTCTCAACCGATTGACTTGGAAATTTAACAGCATTTGCATATCGAGTCACTAAATTGGGAAAGATACTATTTTAGGTCAAAAGCTCAAAGGTCAACTCAAGGTCAAACTTCCAAAATCATCACTTTTTATCTGAAAAACCATCAATTTTCATCCGATTGACTTGAAAATTGAACAGCATTTGCACATTGAGTCATTAAATAGGGAAACCAACTATTTTTGAGGTCAAAAGGTCAAAGGTCAACTCAAGGTCAGCCTTCCAAAATCATCATTTTTTTCATCTGAAAAATCGTCAGTTTTCTTCCTATTGACCCGAGCTTTTATCAAGATTGTCAATTTTAATCTTGATGAAATGGACAATTTGCTGTATCAATGGAATTTTTTTCCTTGGGGAGGGGGGGGGGGCGTATTTTGCAAGTATCGTGCTCCGCATGACGTCTTCTTGTTTATTTGTCATGGGGGCGGTGTACTTTGAATGTATCTCTCCTTCTTTGTAAATATATTTCGAAAACTTTTAGAACTTCTTCTCTTATCATCCTCACTTCTTTTCTCAATATCTCGCCTCCACTCCAATATGTACGTAATAAATAGGTGAGTACGTAATAAATATTAATAATAATGAATAGATGTATTAATAATAATGAACTATTAATAATAAATAATAATGAATAGCATAATGAATAGGTGTTGTAAATGCTTTCCAAAGTATTGATTTCACCTGTCACGGCAGAAGATGTAGGCGACCGTTGGTAGGTTGTCACGTGCAGCCTCCAGGGCACACGAGGGCCTAACGGGCAAACTGCACGCAGCTTTCATCTGTCGGATCCAGGTCTCGGGTGGCCCTGGGCAGCCCACAAAAGTTTGTTCACTTTGATGGGAGGGGTTGACAAGTTTCCGCCGCCTCCTTTTCACCGAGTCTGACGCTTCCTCTGACACTGACATATGTCCACCACCCGCCTCCCGCACTTTCCTTTTATACAACGTCGCGGCCCGTCCAGCAGCTGTCCGCCATCAATTTCTGCTGTCGGGAAGTGCCCGAGCAGGAGAGAAAGGGTATTTCCCCGGTTTCTTTTTCTCTCGATGGTGAAGGGCACCACCCTGAAATCGCCGATGGCAGTTTGATTGGACGGTGACGTGGATCACACCAGATGATGCCTCGAGCGCGGCTCCAGGTACCCAAAATCGGATTTACCTTACGCAACTCGTCCAAAAAGGTTAATCGGAGTAAAATAAATGTCCAGGTGAACTTTTCTGTGTATTGAGAAAATATTTATTTCTGCCCCAAATCCTTCATTAACCTGCATGTATGATCTCATGAGATTCCCATGAGATTTTCCATTACATTTTATGAGAGGTACTATGGACTGACTGTAAGAGCATATAGAAGTTTCCTTTGTCTGTTTGTCTGTCTGTGAGCAGGATATCTCCAAAGGTTGGGCACGGTTTCGGAAAACACCTGATGGGCAGGTTCGGTGTCTGACAATGACGATGCAATTAGATTTTGGTGAAGATCTGAATATGGATTCGGATATGAGAATTATTTAGTTTTATAAGTGATTCTTCACCATTGGTAGATAAGGCCAAAAACGACATATGACAGGATATCTCAAAAAGTTGGGGACGGTTTCGGAAAACACCTGATGGGCAGGTTGGGTGTCTGACAAGGACGATGCAATTAGATTTTGGTGAAGATCTGAATATGGATTCGGATATGAGAATTATTTAGTTTTATAAGTGATTCTTCACCATTGGTAGATAAGGCCAAAAACGACATATGACAGGATATCTCAAAAAGTTGGGGACGGATTCGGAAAAAACCTGATGGGCAGGTTGGGTGTCTGACAAGGACGATGCAATTCAATTTTGGTGAAGATCTGAAAATGGATTCGGATATGAGAATTATTTAATTTATAAGTGATTCTTCATCATTGGGAGATCGGGCCAAAAACGACATATAGCAGGATATCTCAAAAAGTTGGGGACGGATTCGGCAAAAAAAACCTGATGGGCAGGTTGGGTGTCTGACAAGGATGATGCAATTCAATTTTGGTGAAGATCTGAAAATGGATTCGGATATGAGAATTATTTAATTTTTAAGTGATTCTTCATCATTGGGAGATAGGGCCAAAAACGACATATAGCAGGATATCTCAAAAAGTTGGGGACGAGTTATGACCAAACTTGCTGGATGAGTTGGTTGGCGACAAGAACAACACGTCGATTCGATTTTGGTTCAGGTCCGAATCCAGATCCGGCCTATCAGTGGATACAAAACGTAACTTGTTCAATGTGAAATTGTTTCTGATATGAACTACAGTACCGTACTTGAGAAATTTCACCTTATTCATTCATTTGTTCTTTCACTTTCGTGTTTACTCAATTTACTAAGAGATGTCTTCCACAATGCCAAATTGCTGGTGAAAGACTGAAAACACAATCTAAATGTAGAGTCAGTAAGGATGTAATTTTCGGATTTATACATGAAATATATAATAAAGACATTTGATTTTAGTACAATTTAATCAAAGGTGATTGTTTACATTTCACAAACTTTATACAAATGTCTATGTATTGGTATTATTATTAATATTTTTTTATTATTCACAGCTCTTTATTTTTTAATACCTGAAATAATTATTTAATAGGTTAAATTTTTATTGATGGAACGAAAAACAAATGAAGAGTCAATAACAATTATTGTCTAATTATATCAGAAGCTGAAAATGTTTATTGCTTTGTTTATTTATTAACTACGATGGGAAAAATATATGATAATCTGAACACCTTTGTGACAGATGATCTGACCACCTTTGTGAGACATGATCTGAATACCTTCGTGACAGATGATCTGAATACCTTCGTGAGAGATGAATCGATGACCTGAACACCTTCATGAACGATGAATCGATGATCTGAACACCTTCGTGAACGATGAATCGATGATCTGAACACCTTCGTGAACGATGAATCAATGATCTGAATACCTTCGTGAGAGATGATCTGAATACCTTCGTGAGAGATGAGTCGATGATCTGATCACCTTTGTGAGAGATGATCTGAACACCTTCGTGAACGATGAATCGATGATCTGAACACCTTCGTGAACGATGAATCTATGATCTGAACACCTTCCTGAACGATGAATCGATGATCTGAACACCTTCGTGAGAGATGATCTGAACACCTTTGTGAGAGATGATTTGAATACCTTCCTGAGAGATAATCTGAATACCTTCGTGAACGATGAATCGATGATCTGAACACCTTCGTGAGAGATGTTCTGAACACCTTTGTGAGAGATGATCTGAATATCTTCCTGAGAGATGATCTGTAAACCTTCGTGAACGATGAATCGATGATCTGAGCACCTTCGTGAGAGATGATCTGAACACCTTTGTGAGAGATGCTCTGAATACCTTCGTGAGAGATGATCTGAATACCTTCGTGAGAGATGTATCGATGACCTGAACACCTTCATGAGAGGTGAATCGATGATCTGATCACCTTCGTGAGAGATGATCTGAACACCGTTGTGAGAGATGATCTGAATACCTTCATGAGAGATGATCTGAATACCTTCGTGAGAGATGAATCGATGATCTGATCACCTTCATGAGAGATGAATCGATGATCTGATCACCTTCGTGAGAGATGATCTGAATACCTTCGTGAGAGATGAATCGATGATCTAAACACCTTCATGAGAGATGAATCGATGATCTGATCACCTTCATGAGAGATGATCTGAACACCTTTGTGAGAGATGATCTGAATACCTTCGTGAATGATGAATCGATGATCTGATCACCTTCGTGAGCGGTGAATCGATGATCTGAACACCTTTGTGAGAGATGATCTGAACACCTTCATGAGAGATGAATCGATGATCTGAACAGCTTTGTGAGGGATGATCTGAATACCTTCGTGAGAGATAATCTGAATACCTTCGTGAAAGATGAATCGATGATCTGAACACCTTTGTGAGAGATGATCTGAATACCTTCCTGAGAGATGATCTGAATACCTTCGTGAAAGATGAATCGATGATCTGAACACCTTCGTGAGAGATGATCTGAACACCTTTGTGAGACATGATCTGAACACCTTTGTGAGACATGATCTGAACACCTTTGTGAGACATGATCTGAATACCTTCGTGAGAGATGATCTGAAAACCTTCATGAGATATGAATCGATGATCTGAACACCTTTGTGAGAGATGATCTGAATACCTTCGTGAAAGATGAATCGATGATCTGATCACCTTCGTGAACGATGAATCGATGATCTGAACACCTTTGTGAGAGATGATCTGAAAACCTTCATGAGATATGAATCGATGATCTGAACACCTTTGTGAGAGATGATCTGAATACCTTCGTGAAAGATGAATCGATGATCTGATCACCTTCGTGAACGATGAATCGATGATCTGAACACCTTTGTGAGAGATGATCTGAAAACCTTCATGAGATATGAATCGATGATCTGAACACCTTTGTGAGAGATGATCTGAATACCTTCGTGAGAGATGATCTGAATACCTTCCTGAGAGATGATCTGAATACCTTCGTGAGAGATTAATCGATGATCTGAACACGTTCGTGAGAGATGATCTGAATACCTTCGTGAGAGATTATCTGAATACCTTCGTGAGAGATGATTCGATGATCTGATCACCTTCGTGAGAGATGATCTGAATACCTTCCTGAGAGATGATCTGAATACCTTCGTGAAAGATGAATCGATGATCTGATCACCTTCATGAGAGATGATCTGAACACGCTCGTGAGAGATGATCTGAACACGTTCGTGAGAGATGATCTGAACACCTTCGTGAGAGATGATCTGAATACTTTCGTGAGAGATGCATCGATGATCTGAACACCTTCATGAGAGATGATCTGAACACCTTCATGAGAGATGATCTGAACACCTTTGTGAGAGATGATCTGAATACCTTCGTGGGAGATGATCTGAATACCTTTGTGAGAGATGCATCGATGTTCTGATCACCTTCGTGAGAGATGATCTGAACACCTTCATGAGAGATGATCTGAACACCTTCATGAGAGATGATCTGAATACCTTCGTGAGAGATGATCTGAATACCTTCATGAGAGGTGAATCGATGATCTGATCACCTTCGTGAGAGGTGATCTGAACACCTTTGTGAGAGATGATCTGAATACCTTCGTGAGAGATGATCTGAATACCTTCGTGAGAGATTATCTGATCACATTCGTGAGAGATGATCTGAACACCTTCATGAGAGATGATCTGAATACCTCCGTGAGAGATGATCTGGATACCTTCATGAGAGATGATCTAAATACCTTCGTGAGAGATGAATCGACGATCTGATCACCTTCGTGAGAGATGATCTGAACACCTTCATGAGAGTTGATCTGAATACCTTCGTGAGAGATGATCTGAATACCTTCGTGAAAGATGCATCGATGATCTGATCACCTTCGTGAGAGATGATCTGAACACCTTCATGAGAGATGATCTGAACACCTTCATGAGAGATGATCTGAATACCTTCGTGAGAGATGATCTGAATACCTTCATGAGAGGTGAATCGATGATCTGATCACCTTCGTGAGAGGTGATCTGAACACCTTTGTGAGAGATGATCTGAATACCTTCGTGAGAGATGATCTGAATACCTTCGTGAGAGATGATCTAAATACCTTCGTGAGAGATGAATCGATGATCTGATCACCTTCGTGAGAGACTATCTGAACACCTTCGTGAGAGATAATCTGAATACCTTCGTGAGAGATGATCTGAATACCTTCGTGAGACATGATCTGAATACCTTCGTGAGAGATGATCTGAACACCTTCATGAGAGATGAATCGATGATCTGAACACCTTCGTGAGAGAAGAATCGATGATCTGAACATCTTCGTGAGAGAAGAATCGATGATCTGAACATCTTCGTGAGAGATGATCTGAATACCTTCGTGAGACATGATCTGAATACCTTCGTGAGAGATGATCTGAACACCTTCATGAGAGATGAATCGATGATCTGAACACCCTCGTGAGAGAAGAATCGATGATCTGAACATCTTCGTGAGAGAAGAATCGATGATCTGAACATCTTCGTGAGAGATGATCTGAACACCTTCATGAGAGGAGATCTGAATACCTTTATAAGAGATTATCTGAATACCTTTATGAGAGATTATCTGAATACCTTCATAAGAGATTATCTGAATACCTTTATAAGAGATTATCTGAATACCTTCATAAGAGATTATCTGAATACCTTTATAAGAGATTATCTGAACACCTTTAAAAGAGATTATCTGAATACCTTTATAAGAGATTATCTGAATACCTTTATAAGAGATTATCTGAATACCTTCATAAGAGATTATCTGAACACCTTTTTAAGGAGATTATCTGAACCCCTTTTTAAGAGATTATCTGAATACCTTCTTAAGAGATGATTTGAACACCTTAATGAGAGATGGAGAGGGGGGAGAGACAGAGAGTAAGGGAGAAATGGGAGTGGAGAGAGGGGGTGTGAGGGAGACAGGGGAAATGGGGGAGAGGTGGAAATAGGAGTGGGGGGGAGGGGAGTCGGGGAGAGACAGGGGAATGGAGACAGGGAAGTGGGGAAGGAGAGAGGGTGGGAGGGAGAGGTGTGGGGGTAGGAGTGGGGAAGACAGAGGAGTGGCAGAGACAGGAGACAGGGGAGGGAGAAGGGGAATGGTGGAGAGAGGGGAGGGAGAAGGGGAATGGTGGAGAGAGGGGAGGGAAAGGGGAGTGTGAGAGAGAGAGAGAGTGCGTGTGTGGAGGAGGGGAAGAGGGGAAGAAGATGAGGGAGAGAGAGGAGGGGAAACTTTTGCTTGCTTTTCCTGTCACTTGGCAAGGGTACTCTTCCTAGTACACAATATACTGTAATTGAGTTGCAAATGTAATGTTGGAGAAGATCAAAATCGCAAATCTTCTCAAAGTTATTGCCTCCTGAGAGGTTGTAAAATTCGCTCGGTCCAGCTCTCAAAGATCATGTGGGGTCTATAAACTGGATCAATATTCCAATTGTGTGATTCCGTGAACGTGTGCTTCCGCATAGTGCGGGAGTGGGGTGAACATCTGTTGAGAATCTGAGTCCACGCGACGACCTCGTTCATTTGTCCATTTTAGACAGGAAATTAAGCAAAATAGAGGTTAACGCTGTCATCATAATTGCTGCAATTATCAAGAGCTCGTGCATTATTAAGATGCTGATCCCAGCATGTGTTAGACGTACACGTTGATGTTGTCAAGTACTTGGTTCTCCCACCATATAGACCTTCATGGCCTAATTGGCATGACATCATAATCCCAGGTAAAGTATGCTATTTAAGCTTTCTCACGAAAACCAAGTGTCTAACTGTCACTTACCAGTATTCTGACTTTCCAATTGCATTGTGGGTTTAAGAACGTCTTTTATTATTTATCATGGCCTCTGGCTGACATCTTATGCTGAAAGGCATTCCAAGATGGCTCAATCACATTTCAGATCTGATTGAGCCTCATATTGTGGGGAAGTGCTCCATATATAAATGGGTCTTCAGAGATCTTCCACTGATATTTAAACCGATTTCTCGTTTACTTTTTGTTTTATAATCGAACAATCCATGATATTGATTTTACTATGTTGTATACATTGATGTAGGCTCATGGAGGAGCTGAACGACAAAGGGGAGCAAGTTCACGCACTACCAAGGAGTATGTGGGTAGTGGGAGGAGTGGGGAAGAAAAGAAGGATAATCTGAATATGAGTCTGTTGAGGAACAGAATGGGTATGAATCATAAGATTTCGATGAGGTTGTCGATGTGCATGGGTGGGCACATGAGGTCGTGTTGGACGGTACATCTGAAGGACTGAAGTGAGGGAGCCAAGGCAACAGATACAGATGGACAATGCCACAATCGGGAGAAAATAAGGTGTCGATGGAACGCAGGTGGGCAACCGGTCTGGGCTTTGGAAGTGATGATTAGGTGAAGGTTTCTTAAGGATTCCATACGTCCTGGGGTGCCGGCATTTGGAAGACATATACGTAGGTTTATTTCCAAAATATGAATACAATTGATTTGGAGTTGAGATGTACTCACCTTCTTTCACCTGTATTAGGCAGAACTATCGGTGTACCTGTATCATGTGTCTTGTGTGAAGTTAGAACGAAATAAATGGACAAAAGCACTGCAATGTCAGACTTAAAGCCTTCTCATATATATTTATTTTATCTATATATCTATATATTTTTGATTAATTTATTTATTCCTTGTTGCTTTATTGCTTTATTTATTTATTGCTTTATTTATTGCTTTATTTTTTGTTTTATTTATCGCTTTATTTATTGTTTTATTTATTGATTTATTTGTTGCTTTATTTATTGCTTTATTTATTTATTGCTTTCTTTATTTATTGCTTTATTTATTGCTTTATTTATTGCCGTATTTATTGCCTTATTTATTGCCTTATTGCTTTAAATATTTGTTACTTTATTTATTTATTGCTTTATTGCTTTATTGCTTAATTTATTTATTGCTCTACTGCTTCATTGCTTTATTGCTTTATTTAGTTATTGCTTTATTGCTTTATTGCTTTATTGCTTTATTTATTTATTGCTTTATTGCTTCATTGCTTTATTGCTTTATTTATTTATTGCTGAATTTATTTCTTGCTTTATTACTTTACTTATCGCTTTATTTATTTATTGTTTTATTGCTTTATTTATTTATTGCTTAATTGCCTCATTGCTTTATTGCTTTATTTATTTATTGCTGAATTTATTTATTGCTTTATTGCTTTACTTATCGCTTTATTTATTTCTTACTTTATTGCTTTATTTATTTATTGCTTTATTGCTTTGTTGCTTTATTTATTTATTGCTTTATTTATTTTTTGCCTTATTGATTTATTTATTCATACATTTATTTATTTATTTATTGCTGTGGAGCTCTATTTATTTATTGCTTTATTGCTTTATTTATTTATTGCTTTATTTATTTATTGCTTCATTTATTTATTGCTTTATTTATTGCTTTATTGCTTTATATATTTGTTGCTTTATTTATTTATTGCTTTATTGCTTTATCTATTTGTTACTTTATTTATTGCTTTATTGCTTTATATATTGTTGCTTTATTTATTTATTGCTTTATTGCTTTATTTATTTATTGCTTTATTGCTTTATTTATTTATTGCTTTATTTATTGCTTTATTGCTTTATTTATTTATTGCTTTATTTATTGCTTTATTGCTTTATATATTTGTTGCTTTATTTATTTATTGCTTTATTGCTTTACCTATTGTTTATTTATTTATTGCTTCATTGCTTTATTGCTTTTTTATTTATTGCTGAATTTATTTATTGCTTTATTTATTGCTTTATTGCTTTATATATTTGTTGCTTTATTTATTTATTGCTTTATTGCTTTATCTATTTGTTACTTTATTTATTGCTTTATTGCTTTATATATTGTTGCTTTATTTATTTATTGCTTTATTGCTTTATTTATTTAATTGCTTTATTGCTTTATTTATTTATTGCTTTATTTATTGCTTTATTGCTTTATTTATTTATTGCTTTATTTATTGCTTTATTGCTTTATATATTTGTTGCTTTATTTATTTATTGCTTTATTGCTTTATTTATTTAATTGCTTTATTGCTTTATTTATTTATTGCTTTATTTATTGCTTTATTGCTTTATTTATTTATTGCTTTATTGCTTTATTTATTTATTGCTTTATTTATTGCTTTATTGCTTTATTTATTTATTGCTTTATTTATTGCTTTATTGCTTTATATATTTGTTGCTTTATTTATTTATTGCTTTATTGCTTTATTTATTTAATTGCTTTATTGCTTTATTTATTTATTGCTTTATTTATTGCTTTATTGCTTTATTTATTTATTGCTTTATTGCTTTATTTATTTATTGCTTTATTTATTGCTTTATTGCTTTATTTATTTATTGCTTTATTTATTGCTTTATTGCTTTATATATTTGTTGCTTTATTTATTTATTGCTTTATTGCTTTACCTATTGTTTATTTATTTATTGCTTCATTGCTTTATTGCTTTTTTATTTATTGCTGAATTTATTTATTGCTTTATTTATTGCTTTATTGCTTTATATATTTGTTGCTTTATTTATTTATTGCTTTATTGCTTTATCTATCTGTTACTTTATTTATTGCTTTATTGCTTTATATATTGTTGCTTTATTTATTTATTGCTTTATTGCTTTATTTATTTAATTGCTTTATTGCTTTATTTATTTATTGCTTTATTTATTGCTTTATTGCTTTATTTATTTATTGCTTTATTTATTGCTTTATTGGTTTATATATTGTTGCTTTATTTATTTATTGCTTTATTGCTTTATTTATTTAATTGCTTTATTGCTTTATTTATTTATTGCTTTATTTATTGCTTTATTGCTTTATTTATTTATTGCTTTATTTATTGCTTTATTGCTTTATATATTTGTTGCTTTATTTATTTATTGCTTTATTGCTTTACCTATTGCTTTATTCATTTATGCTTCATTGCTTTATTGCTTTTTTATTTATTGCTGAATTTATTTATTGCTTTATTGCTTTACTTATTGCTTTATTTAGTTATTGCTTATTTATTTATTTATTGCTTTATTGCTTTATTGTATTATTTATTTATTGCTTTATTGCTTCATTACTTTAGTGCTTTATTTATTTATTGTTTTATTGCTTTATTAATTTATTGCTTTATTTATGTATTGTTTTATTTATTTATTTATTTATTTATTGCTTTATTGCTTTATTGTTTTATTTATTTATTTATTGCTTTTAGCATTTCCTGCATAGCCTACCCTGAAACAAAACAAGTATCCCACACCAGACACATTGCAGAAACCAACTCCCCGATGGTGTGGTCTTTCTTGTTAAACATGTCAGATTTTTTTTTCTTTCGTTCAGATTTTTTTTTTCTTTCGTTCAATGCCCAACAGGGCGGTGCTTCCCATTTTGGGGCCTGATGTCCATTACCGATCCAGCTACAAGGAGTGACTTTTACCTTTATCTCTATCCAGTTAATGGCTACCTGATGTTTTCCCACATTGGATCTCTGGCTCCCATCAACGCTTTGCTTTCAGCCGGTGGAGTTTTTCGCGGCAGACTGACGGCTTCCGACGCAATTCTCCGAGGTTCGGGTTTGATCATGATAAAATTAAAACCTTGTGTGACTCTTTGATGTGACTGCACATTTGTTGGAGAGTCGTATTATCGGTAGGCCCGAGCCTGCTTTAAGCAATATGATGAGAATGCTACATAATTGTTTATGAGTACACTTAAGATTTACACTTTGCTAAATTTGCTCGCGACTTCTGTGGGTCACTGATTTACAAATGGTGTTGCTGAACTCCATCTGTAGGTATTTTACTTTCTCCAGTGTCTAAGGGTTATGGTGAAGGTTGTGCAGGACAAGCGGACATTCGGAGACCCCATTGCACTTTTGCATGCATTTCAAGGACATTGGTGGACAACATAGAGTGCAGCGCAGTATATAGGATAACGAACCCGGGTTACCAGCGAAGTTCTCGGATGGGAATGCGGATCTCACATTCCTATGGACGTTTTCCTTTACTCATGTTTTATACTGCAATTTGAATCACCATCTAATTTCTTTCATAGACCAAAGCATTTATACTGTCCTGATAAACGTCTTGAGATTGTTTCTAGTCATAAGAAAATTGTGTTGCACTTCCAAGTGGTGTACAGTGCATTCAGAAAGTATTCAGACCCCTTCACTTTTTCACATTTTGTTATGTTTCAGCCTTATGCTGAAATCGTTTAAATTCATTTTTTCCCTCATCAATCTACACTCAATACCTCATAATGACAAAGAGAAAACAGGATTTTAGAAAGTTTTGCAAATTTATTAAAAAGAAAAAACTGAAATATCACATTGACATAAGTATTCAGACCCTAAACCCAGTACTTAGTTGAAGCAACTTTGGCAGCGATTACAGCCTCGAGTTTTCTTGGGTATGACGCGACAAGCTTTGCACACCTGGATTTGGGGAATTTCTGCCATTCTTCTCTGCAGACCCTCTCAACATCTGTCAGTTTGGATGGGGACCGTTGGTGGACAGCCATTTTCAGGTCTCTCCAGAGATGTTCGATTGGGTTCAAGTCAGGGCTCTGGCTGGGACACTCAAGGACCTTCACAGAGTTGTCCCTAAGCCACTCCTGCATTGTCTTGGCTGTGTGCTTAGGGTCATTGTCCTGTGGGAACGTGAACCTTCGGTCCAGTCTGAGGTCCTGAGCGCTGTGTTTCAGGTTTTCATTAAGGATATCTCTGTACTTTGCTCCGTTCATTGTTCCCTCAACCCTGACCAGTCCCCCAGTCCCTGCTGTTGAAAAACACCCCCACAGCATGATGCTGCCACCACCATGCTTCACCGTTGGGATGGTTTTGGGCAGGTGATGAGCGGTGCCTGGTTTCCTCCAGACATGACGCTTAGAATTGAGGCCAAACAGTTCAATCTTGGTTCACTGAGGAGAGGCTTCCGTCTGGCCACACTGCCATAAAGCCCAGATCGGTGGGGTGTTGCAGTGATGGTTGTCCTTCTTGAAGTTTCTCCCATCTCCACACAGGATCTCTGGAGCTCAGCCAGAGTGACCATCGGGTTATTGGTCACCTCTCTTACCAAGGCCCTTCTCCCCCGATTGCTCAGTTTGGCCGGGCGGCCAGCTCTAGGAAGAGTCCTGGTTGTTCCAAACTTCTTCCATTTAAGAATTATGGAGGCCACTGTGCTATTGGGAACCTTCAATGCAGCAGAATTTTTTTTGTGGGCTTCCCCAGATCTGTGCCTCGACACAATCCTGTCTCTGAGCTCTGCAGGCAGTTCCTTCGACCTCATGGCTTGGTTTTTGCACTGATATGCATTGTCAGCTGTGAGACCTTATATAGACAGGTGTGTGCCTTTCTAAATCATGTCCAATCAATTGAATTTACCACAGGTGGACTCCAATCAAGGTGTCGAAACATCTCAAAGATGATCAAGACAAAATGGGAGGCACCTGAGCTAAATTTCAAGTGTCATAGCAAAGGGTCTGAATACTTATGTCAATGTGATATTTGTTTTTTCTTTTTGATAAATTTGCAAAACTTTCTAAAATCCTGTTATCTCTTTTACTTAGGCAGTTAAGACCGAAAAATAGGGCGTATTGTTCATTTTTTCAGGAAAGCACCAAATTTGGCACAGATGTCGTATGGACCTATACAATTGTTTTCCTGAGGGGCGCCCAAAAATTCAGAACCCCTGGTGGCCGCCATATTGAATTTCAACATGACCGCCCTCTGTGACCTATTTCCCTCAATAACTTCTATACTTTGAGCGATAACACCACAGTTCCAGTGTCTTACCCCATGTTTTCATGGTCTCTGAATCCAATGGGATCAATTGCATAAAGATTGGCATCCATCATCTTTAATTTCAAGATGGCCGCCATGGTGTTTCCATTTTCCTTGAATCTCTCATAGTATTTCAGGTAAAATTTCAATTCCAAGTGATACACATTGTTTTATTGGTCTCTGATAACAATCGAATGGTATTAATTAATCAAAGTTACACACAGTTGCAGTTTTAACTTAAAATATTGTGGGCACTTGAAAGGTGGAGGCTCTCGCACAGACGCGTAGTACTACAAGCACTGTCCATCGCAGTCAAGCACTGTCCATCGCAGTCACACAGTGATGTGCAGGGCAGATTTGCCCTGGAGCATTTACAGTTGCCTTTACAGGCCGACTTACAATGGCAGCTTGTAAGCTCTGAACATGCCTCCTGTATCAGTGGTATTGTGGCCAAATTGGTGTCCAAGAAGTCCCTGTTTTCATCCAGCCCCAATCAGCTGGTGATGCAAGTTCTGGGTAGGGCACAAGTGCCTGACTCCATACGTGTCCAGCCTGAAAACATGCACGTTTTAGGTGTTGTTCGAAGGCGTCTGCTGTTGGGGGAATGTGATCAATTGTTCTTGCCTTCTTCGTGAACAAGTGTTGGCGCATGTCATTCACTGTCTTTATCTCGGTAGTCCGGTCATAGAGGATGGCAACATATCTTTCTATGCTCTGTAGTTCCATAGTAATAGCGTCCACAGATTGCCTATAAGCGAGAGCATGAAAGGTCTGCGTGATGCTGGGGTATGCCTCCCAAGCCTTCCAGGCTGTCTTTTTCCCAATTTGGGCAAAAAATGACACTGTGTCGCAGCCAGTGAAGGCATGAAATAATGGCAAAGACTCGGACTTCCTGCGGCCAAGGCCGGTGGCAATTTTATGGATGGCAAGGTAGCGGTAGCTTTTACCAGTGCCAATGGCAATCCAGAGTTCCTCCACACCGTGTGACTGGTAGGTAAAGTCGTGTGCTATTGCCAAGACCACAATACAAGACCAAGACAACTCATAGTATAGAAGTTATTGAGGGAAATAGGTCACAGAGGGCGGTCATGTTGAAATTCAATATGGCGGCCACCAGGGGTTCTGAATTTTTGGGCGCCCCACAGGAAAACAATTGTATAGGTCCATACTACATCTGTGCCAAATTTAGTGCTTTCCTGAAAAAATGAACGATGCTTCGTCTTAACTGCTCTGCTATTTGTCATTTTGGGATATTGAGTGAAGATTGATGAGGAAAAAAATGAATTTAAACGATTTCAGCATAAGGCTGAAACATAACAAATTGTAAAAAAAGTGAGGGGGTCTGAATACTTTCTGAATGCACTGTATAAATATATGTCTGTGCAGCGTCTGTCCTGTGTTGTCCTGTCCTGTGTTGTGTTGTCACTGAACTACTTTCTCAAACATTTGTGAAATTGTACCAAACTTCTGGTATGCACATATCTCTCCCGTCGGTATGTCCTAAGGGTACTTTTTTTGAAAAAAATTCCAATTTGTGGTTTTGTTTTGGGGAATTTTTGGGGGAATTTTTTTTTTTTCAACTTCAATTGTTTATAAAATGTGATATCACGTATATTACAAATACATTTGTGCAAAATAATTGTTTGAATTATGATTGGTTTAAACCATGACAAAACGGCAACTCGGGTGCAGTCATTTATCTATACTAGGGCATTGCCCGTACGTGGGTGCCCGTTCCTTGCCAAAAAAAAAAAAAACGCTACCCGTACGCTTTACCCCGCCCGTACGCCCGTAAACAAAAAAAACAACGCTCTTCGCTTCCGCCCTTCGCTCTGACTGAATTGGGAGAAATAATGCGCATAAGAAATCGAATTACGTACCGTAATGGCGGTCAGCTCGTAACGCGCTCAGCTCCGCTCGTCTCACATCGGCCACGCCTACGCAACAAAGCGTTCTGTGATTGGCTGCCGGAAGTGAAGTCTTCACTGTCCGGAAGTTCGCAAATCGCAGTTACGATGAATCGTTTTAATTTAATCGCAGTTTGAATTCGTTTTAAAACATAGTTTAACGGCAACATAGTTTTCCAACGTGAAATAAATGAATACGCTGTCAAATGTGCCGTCCGAGGCAGAGTCTGATCGCCACGTTCGGCACACGTGATAGCTCGCTGCTCTCTGATTGGTTGAAGCGTTTTTTGGACATAGCTCGGTAAGTACTTGTCCGATTAATTTAAAACCTTGAAAAGGCACATCCTCGGGTCCCCAGCAATATACCTGGCAAGTTTAAAGTATATCGGACCCGTGGTTGTCGAGAAACAGCGGTCACAGACAAACACACAGACACACAGACACACAGAGATTACTGGAATTATAGATAGATATCTACACATCTGGGCGGTGTCTGTGTTGTCACTTAACGACTCCCTCAAACTTTTGTTTTCGTGGTTGTGAAGTGTTTTTAATAACGTTGTGGTGGTTCTGAATCACGTGGTGGTGATGTGTTTTTAAATGACATGGTGGTGAGGTGTTTTTAAATCACATGGTGGTGAGGTGTTTTTAAATCACATGGTGGTGAGGTGTTTTTAAATCACATGGTGGTGAGGTGTTTTTAAATGACGTCGTGGTGAGGTGTTTTTAAATGACATGGTGGTGAGGTGTTTTTAAATCACATGGTGGTGAGGTGTTTTTAAATCACATGGTGGTGAGGTGTTTTGATTTACGTGGTGGTAAGGTATTTATAATTATGTGGTGGTGAGGTGTTTTGAATTACGTGGTGGTGAGGTGTTTTGAATTACTTGGTCGTCAGGTGTTTTTAAATGACGTAGTGGTGAGGTGTTTTTAATTTCGTGGTTGTGAGGTGTTTTTTAAAGTGTTTTATGGCTGTGAGGTGTTTTTAATTTTGTGGTGGTGAGGTGTTTTTATTACGTGTTTTATGGCTGTGAGGTGTTTTTATTACGTGTTTTATGGCTGTGAGGTGTTTTTAATTTCGTGGTGGTGAGGTGTTTTTATTTCGTGTTTTATGTCTGTGAGGTGTTTTTAATTTCGTGGTGGTAAGGTGTTTTTATTACATGTTTTATGCTGCAAGGTGTTTTTATTACGTGTTTTATGGCTGTGAGGTGTTTTTATTACGTGTTTTATGGCTGTGAGGTGTTTTTAATTTCGTGGTGGTGAGGTGTTTTTATTACGTGTTTTATGGCTGTGAGGTGTTTTTAATTTCGTGGTGGTAAGGTGTTTTTATTACGTGTTTTATGCTGCAAGGTGTTTTTATTACGTGTTTTATGGCTGTGAGGTGTTTTTAATTTCGTGGTGGTGAGGTGTATTTATTACATGTTTTATGGCTGTGGGGTGTTTTTATTCCGTGTTTTATGGCTGTGAGGTGTTTTTATTACGTGTTTGATGGCTGTGAGGTGTTTTCAATTTCGTGGTGGTGATGTGTATTTATTACATGTTTTATGGCTGTGAGGTGTTTTTATAACGTGTTTGATGGCTGTGAAGTGTTTTTAATTTCGTGGTGGTGAGGTGTATTTATTACATGTTTTATGGCTGTGGGGTGTTTTTATTACGTGTTTTATGGCTGTGAGGTGTTTTTATTACGTGTTTGATGGCTGTGAGGTGTTTTCAATTTCGTGGTGGTGAGGTGTTTTGAATTTTGTGGTGGTGAGGTGTTTTTATTACGTGTTTTATGGCTGTGAGGTGTTTTAACTTACTTGGTGGTGAGGTGTTTTGAATTACTTGGTGGTGAGGTGTTTTGAATTATGTGGTGGTGAGGTGTAATCGTCCCAAACTTCCTGTCTGCACCTACCCCTCCCCTATGTGTGTGCTGAGGGGTTCTTTCTTGAAAAAAAAACATTCAACCTAAATCTTCAACCTAAATTGCCTATAAAAATGTAATATCACAAACACAACAAATACATTTGTGCAAAGTAATTGTTTGTATTATGATTGGTGTAAATCATGACAACACAGCAACTCAGGTACAGTCATTAGCCTCAGCTAAAATAAGCCCGTTCCTCAGTAACGACGCTTGGTGAAGCGAGCGCAGCGAGCCGAGCCAAGCTAGTATATATATTGTTGCGGATCTCCGACGTCGGCCTTCCCCTTATCAAGGGGGGGTTAATCCCCTTGTCCTCTATCTGGCCGACGCTATCCTGGAGGTTATAACGTCCTTTCCGGGCAGCGTTATGTAGGGTTTTTAGGACTAGGGATTCGTTATTACCTAAGTACTAATGCTGACCGGAAACGAGGGAATAACTCCCGCCCGAATCACGGATATGGATGGAATATGCCGAGCGGATAGCAATCCGTGATCCGAGCTGTTAACCAATGACTAGACCTGATTATAGCGGTTCCGAATCGTGCCACGCTTACCCAATTGAGAAAAGACTAGGACGATCAAATTAAGAGGAAAACCAGGAAGAACAAGGAATTTATTACAATGTACAAAGAAGAGGAAAAGAAAGAATGTGCAAGGAAGAGGAAGAAGCAGGTACACAGGGCAGCCTTAATAACAGTCTTACTTATCCCTTGGACTCGGGCCCGTTCGCTCTCAGACTCGGTCTCAGATGCAGACTCACGCGGGGATGCAGATGGTCAGGTTGGAGGTCCGGCGATGGCGTTCCCAGCTCGTCCGGTCCCCTACTCGTACCAGCAGATGATGGTGGAAACCCGGCAGGCAGCTCTCCACGTAGCGTAGGTGCTAGCGGACAATTATAGTGATGGGGAAGCTGGCGGTTATTGCATGCTTAGCCGCGTACGTAATAAGTGTACCGGCGCCTTTACACGCGCTCCCGGTATTACTCTGATCGCTCCAAGCGCCCCTTCCCCAATGTCCTCCTGCACACGGCAGTCCTCGGCAATGCGTGCCGCGCGCTTGCCCTTTGTAAGCTGGTTGCCACAGCGCATCTCTCCCTCTCGTACTCAACTCTCGTACCAGTCCTTTTCATGCAAGCTCACCCAGTTAGTCCTGAAGGTCAACCTCATATAACGAGTGCAGTTGCGTCAGTCCTCTGTAATGCGTGCTGCTGCGTAAGTCCTTTTGAGGGCTTTGTGTCCGCGCTTTTATAAGCCAAGCCAGCGAACGCTCTCAAAGCCCCAACCACGCCCGGTCAGGCGATCTCACCTCAGCCCTGGTTGGCTGGTGATGGCTTACCGGCTCCGCCTTGATGGCTGCTTGACGTGGCCGCACCTCTATCCTTGCGCTCCACCCCCTTTTTCCGGGCTTCACCTCGTGGCTTTTGGGCTGGGTTGAGCGAGCCCAAGGGCAGCGAAGGCTGCTGGCCAAGGAGCGTAACAAATTGGGAGGGCCGATGGGGCACAGACTGGAGAGCGCTTAATGGTGTCACTTGGAAGGGAGGCTGCCAAAATGAACGAAAGGGGCCTACTCTTATTTGTTTGACACAACGCAGATGCAACTACTGGACATGGCCTTATCTAAACACATACTAAGAAATAACTACCGTCCTAAGGTGACCTACGTGTTGCATATGGCCTATATATGGGGTGCAACCTTTAACCCTTTAATGATGTTACTTGTGTGGGTTCTCAAAACCGCAACACTGCACCCCTTCTTTTGCCAGGCTCACCCCGAGCCGAACCGATACCTGGGTCAGGACTACTCTTTAACATTAGTGTGACACTTAGGTGTGGTTACCCTCTACTTTTAACCTACTACCCTGAGTGCGACAGTTTTAACACTCGATATGTCCCACCTGCTGCATTGTGTACTACCTAACTGACTCACGCCCACAATTAACCGAATTACGGATTTATTCGCAAACTACACATAAAGCCGGTGGGGAGCATGTTATTTACAAGACTACTAATTAATTATGAGTGGATGTAGATGGTGCGAGGAAATTTCAATCCTAACTACTTCCTAAATGACATTAATACACTTTACACTACCCGGGGTCTTTCCCTGCCAATCCATTGGCCATCTTACACTCTATGCGGTTTTAAGAACCAAATTCCCATTGACCAAACTGTGGTGCTTCCTCAATTTGGGGTCTCACTCCCCCGGTTCAACTCCCTGTGCCTTTGCACAATTTCAGGACTGGGTCGTGTGGCTCTCCCAGCAGGTCTACCCACCTGCACACCTCCACCACTGCAGTTGCCTCCGAGCTTACCTGCTCCTTACCCTAACCTATCTACCTGGGGAAGGCCCTCTGGCGCTCTCCCCACTCGGTGCCCTCTCTGGCACTGGGCTACCCGGGTCCGTCCTCCGGATCCACGGGCCCCATCCACAACTCTAACGGCTCCCAGAGCCCACCTGCGGCCTCACCTGGCCGACGTCCTAACAGTGGCGGAGTGCCCATTTAACTACACACACTAACAGGCCACACGCCCAGCCGTTTCCATGTCACTAATGCACCCATCCAAACACCATTCTTCCACACACACCACAGATGCCAATATCCAACCACAATTTACCTACTCCCTCTACCTAACTCTTAAACTACCCTCCCCGGGTATTCGTGATGGGGTCCATCCTTCCCATACACTCCCTTCGCACCAACCACTCCACTCCATATTTTCCACCATACTCACTCCACCATACTCACTCCACACCATCCATTCCATACTCCATGTATTCCATGCCATTTATTTCATTCAACCATGTTCACCTGTATTGGCACACCTGTGCCATCACTCCTACACCTGGTGCTTCCTGCACCCTCCTTCCTCCAGGACCATTCGGTCAACACAACACACAATCACCATTACTCACTCATACACTGCTCCATACACCTGTTCACTTGCACACCTGTGCAATCACACCTGGTGCCTCCTGCACCCTCCTTCCTCCAGGACCATTTGCTCAACAAAACACTCAATCACCATTACTCACTCATACACTGCTCCATACACTTTCGATTCTCAAACACACGGCATCATCTGATCTACCTGGTTTCCTTCTAACTTCGTGCTCCCCGTCTTCCCTTTAAACTAAGCACATACCACGTCATTAACAACCATTCTAACCTCTTGATGTCCCCGACTACCTGTACAATGTCGCTACTTACCTCCCCCGTTGCCTATGGTCATCTCTAGGTCCCTATACATTATCCAAACCCTCCCTCGGCGAGCTGCCATAAACTGCCATAAACCCCATAAAACTATAGCTCATGTGCCCCCATTGTGTGAGGGATGGTGGATTTGCCATCCCTCCACATCGGGCATCTCCCACTATCAATTTTGCCCATCAAATTCCAGCCAATCAAAAATTTGCCAATCACTGCCAATCATTCTACCAATCATCAATTTGCCAAGCATTTCTGCCAATCCTATTCACTATTCCAAAATTTCGAATCCAAAAGACTATCATCATCACAGTCCACTATATCTGAGCCTCGGTGCGTCGTTACATCATTAAAACTCGGCTTCGCAAAGCCGAGTTATGAATTCGGGTGGTTTGGTCGCCAGCAGGTTGAGTCCATCCGGCATTCGGTTCAGGGGAGGCGGTTTGGTCGGGCCGAGATTCCACGCACCATCTCGGTGCGGATCCTTGCAGTCTCCGGCCCGATGGCTCAATCTCGCCCAGTCGGAACCCCGTCCCTGCCAGGGGGCGAAGGTCCGACCTGGCCCCCCTCCCCCGGAATCGCGCAGATCGCCGCTCTGACGCGGCACCGACCATTCAGTGCGGGACCCGGCCCGAATCGCGCACGACGCTCCGAAGAGCGACACGCTTACGTTCCCGGCCGGTCCTCGCTGCAAACAAAGCGCACCCCGCACGCTATCCGTCGCCCTAAACGCTGCCCCGGTCAACGTCGATGCCTCCCGGACATGCTCACACCACTCATTCCGTTTGTTGCTCATACATCCCATGCACTTCGACAATTCCACCACCGTACTCCCTGTTACACTCCACACCTCTCGCGCACCCTCTTGCGCACACTCGTCGTTCGCACACTTCGTTCCACACCTCTCCTCCGTTACATTCTTCGTAACACTCACCATGGGCGTGCACTCTTGCATCCACCCACTCACGCGCTTCAATGGGCTCTCCCACACCCACGCCACAACCAACTCAGGTGTGCTTCCTCGCACACTCATCCCAAGCGTGCATCCTCGCACCCGCTCCTCGGTCACATCCTCTGTGACAACCATGGGTGTGCACTCTTTTGCACACCCGATCATGCGCTTCAATGTGCCCTCTCGCACCTGCGCCACTACCAACTCAGGTGTACACTCTCGCACACATTCCACCACCACCTTACTCTCCGTGTCACACTCCGTACACTCCGACGTGCATTCTCGCTCGCACTCGGTTTCACACTCGCGCTCCGATGTGCCCTCTCGCACCTGCGCCACCACCAACTCACTCTCCGTGTCACACTCCGTACACTCCGACATGCATTCTCGCTCGCACTCGGTTTCACACTCGTGCTCCGATGTGCCTTCTCGCACCTGCGCCACCACCAACTCACTCTCCGTGTCACACTCCGTACACTCCAACGTGCATTCTCACTCGCACTCGGTTTCACACTCGCGCTCCGATGTACACTTTTTCCTCACACGAGTGCCATTTTCTCTCACACAGCGCCCAACGGACCTTCCACAAACGCCCGCGGTACGCTGGGACCCCAAGCGCGTGAAAAGCCTTTTCGCACCAAACATCCTTCTCCAAAATCTTCCCGCACAATATCCAGCACGACTCACCTGGGCGCTTCTTCTTCTTCGCTCCAACACCTGCAAACTTTCATTTGGGTTAATAAGCACAGCATCGTGATGTGAGCACGGACTTTGCACATATTCCATTTCTCCCTTCAATTCCCGGGCTACCTCCATCGTATTTTCAATTCAAACCTATACCCATTATTTTTTTGTCACCTCGACGACCGTTGGCTTTAATAAAATTCCCTCTACCTCAGCGGTCGCCGGCTTTTCCATACCCCGAGTCGCGATGTCTACCCCGGTCCAGTTACCTGTGCCTTGCTCCGTCTCGCTCAACCTGTGCTCCTCAACTCGCGTTACCTCATCGTGCACCCATGGGACCTGCTCGCCCAACATGCGATCCATGCTCTCCCCACATTTTTGTATCTGGCTTCCCAAGTCATTTCTCAATTGCTCTCTATCGGCCCTCATTTCTGCCATTAATTTGTCCCCCGACTCGACCATAAGGGCCCTCATTTCAGCCAGAAATAATTGCATGTCTTCCACCATTAGTACAAAGGGCGCGGCTCTCGCCGACATGTGCGAGGCACCGCCATTTTGTGCACCTGATACCCCCGCAACCACATCCTCATTGCTCTCCTCCTCTCTCTCCCCCATATACATTTCCCTGGGGTCCTGGGTCGCTTCTACCCCTTCTATCTCCCCCACCGGCACCCGATCGCCTTGATTATCCATGGCACGATTTTAAAATTTAGGATATAAAATAAAATTTTGGCCACTCGTAATGTTGAGTGCGCTAAGCGCACTTCAGGTCCGAATCTCGCTCCCGACACCAATTGTTACGGAAATGGAGCACGGCACTCCCCTTAGGGGGGGGTTAATCCCCCTTCTATTTGCACTGGCCGTCTCCGCTCCTGAAGCCACCCCGCTCCCTCCACGAGGCAGGTGGGCAACCTCGTTCGAGACCGCGGACAAGATGTTATTTGCCGAGCGGATTAGCAGCCCGCGGCTCGAACCATTAACAAAAACTAGACCCGATTCTAAACGTTGGCCAAATCGTGCCACAGGTGTTCAATGATGGAAACCTCTAAAACGAACGGATGTGAAGAAAAGAAGGCAGAGTAAGGAAGAACAGGAATTTATTACTAATTACTATTGTACAAAACCAAAGAAACCAAGGAGGAGGAAAGAAACGAAAATAATGACAGAAGGAGAAGACACAGTGCAATACTAGCTTATCTATTCAGGCTTACTTATACCCCAGGGACAAGACAGACAAACAGACGATAGTCAGACTTACACGGGGATGATGACAGGAACGGCAGGAGGTGGATGGCTGGACGGATGAGGAGGTGGGACCACAGGGCTGGAAGGTTCAGCTGGAGGCAGGAGAATGGCCGGGCCGGGAGCGAGCAGCCGCCGACTCTCCACACTCTCGTTCGTACGGCGGCGTTGCTTCGCGGCCGCAGGTCGAACTGCCGTTAACGCTCAACTCCTTCTCAACTCAACCGCGGTGGACTCAGCTGCGGTGGATTCAGCTGCGGCGGACTCCTCACTAATCTGCTCGTGGGGGCTTCCTCGGTCATCTCCTCCAACTGGACTCAGCTCCTCCTCAACTGGACTGAGGTGGGGGCTCCGCGTGATGGGTTATATAACCACGCCCTAGAATCTTCTTGAACCTCCCCGAAGTTTCTTTCCTCCGCCCTCTCAGGCCAAACCCCTCATGATTGGTTGGTTGATCGGGGGCTGGCTCCCTCCTCCTTCTCATGACGAGGTGGAGACACGCCTTTCTTCTCCGAGCTGACCGCGTGCGTAATGGAGTTTGGGGTGAAGAAAACCGCCCAATGCACTGGCACTTCGAAGAGATGATTGGGGGAAACTTGAAAAGGGAACTATCTTATGTCATTTGGTGCAATGCAGAGTCAACTAGTGGGAAACAGAGCCTTAAACTAACATAGAATAAGAAATAACTATAGAGAGGTCTATGATGGCCTATGTGCTTGTACATGGACTAGCTAAGGTGACGACCTTTGACCTTTACACACAAAACGGAGGTATTTACAAGAATTACTACTAGAGGGTCATATTTACAAACAAAGGATTCTCAAATCCGCAACAATATATATATATATATATATATATATATATATATATATATATATATATATATATATATATATATATATATATACACACATACATACACATTAGATTTAGAGTTAAACCAAATTTAAACTCGTACCATGTTTGATTGTTCAAAGGATTCACAAATCAAGCAGGAAGCATGTTGTCATAATAATAATAATTTTTATTATTATTAATATTTGCATGTTAAGCAGGTGTCCTGTCTGCTGGCATTAGTTGGTAGATATTAAACATCCCACTGTGTCCTTCGTGAAGAGTCGGCGAGCTATCGCCGGCACCACAAACAAATTACAAATTTATGTCCGAACCAGCCGGTTGGTGATAGACTTGGACCTTCCTTCCCCCGGCCAACCCCACAAGAACGTGGGATAATTGTGGCCATTGAAGAAAATTATTATTATTATCATTATTATTATTATTGTTATTATTTTTAATTCCTTGCAGAAGCCAGTGGTAAAAAAAATACCACAATAAAAAAGACAAAATAAAAAATGAACCCCTTTATTCTGGTACTGATTGAAAACGCTCAAAAACTTGGAGGTTCAATTAGGAATGTCTTGGGTTGTTGTATGCCCCTGGTGCTTAAAGAAAATAGAGTAAAATTAGTGTAACAACATATTGATTTTTTCAAAACATTGGACTGGTTAAACTTACCAGGGTTTATATGAAGATAATTTTAGCCTTAGAAGCGAAATACAGGCTGTTCACAAAGTCTTGTTCCGGTTTAAATTTTTTATTACAACCAAACCGAAAGAGATGCAATGTTGCTTTTTTTTTGGCATTTTGTAAGGTAATTCATAAAGAAAGTTTCTTGTTCTTCAGTACACCTCAACATGTGCAAATGTATTGGCAAGCAGTACATCCAAGTGATAATCCACTTCAATCCACGTGTGGGCCAACACATCCCTCGTCACACTGCAGATGAAATTGGTTATCCTTGCATAAAGTGTTTCATTGTCAACAACAGAGGGTTGGAAACAAATCCTTGACATACATCCACAAGAAGAAGTGTAAGGGAATCAAATCGGGACCACCGCAGAGACCAGGAGACTGCCCCACCACGTCCAATCCATATATCGGGGAAGTTCTCGGTTCTAAAGGTTACGCTGTGTGCGCTTTGTATGTGTTTAGATACAATCTCTTGCGTACAATTTTGTTTTTTTATATTGTAAATTTCCTGTAAGTTTGGATTAACTTGAAGCCACTTTTTCTTAATAATTTTCTTCTATCCACAGCACATTTTCGTATTTCAGGGAGGGAAGGGGGGGGGAGGGGGGGACAGACAGACAGACAGACAGACAGCCTTTGTCTCTTATATATACTGTATGTAGAGAGTAGTATCAAATTCCAAAAACATCATATTTCTTAACAGCAAAAAGCCACATCAAATTTTGGGAGATTGACACCGACTGGCCTTGCGGCACACCACTCTATTTTCGTTTTGCCTGATTCAAAAAATTGTAATTTTCCTGTAGGTTCAGATTAATTTGAAGCAACTTTTACTTAATAATATTTTTCTCTCCGAAGATAGTTTCCATGTTTCAGGGTGAGACAGAGAGAGATGCATGCAGACAGACAGAATAGCATTATTTATATATATATATATATATATACACACGTCATTGTTTTTGTCGCGATACCTTTCTCACCTATTAGCTGTTAGAATCTGCACCGAATTGGATCATGCAGTGGGTGTAACTTAAGGTGACTGCTCTACATACCAACAGTAATGGTTGCTAGACATCCCAAATGAGGATCCATTGATGATAGTCAGGTTCACTATGTTTTTTCGTTCAAAATTTTGGTAGATTAGCAAAACTATACATTTTTGCAATATTCAGAGCATGAGGAATCCAAAAATTAATGTTTGCATTTGCGTAGACACCTTTGCGAAAATGACACTCAGGGCAGTGATGAAGATCTGTAAAAGCATATTCCTGAACGGCATAGACCTCGTAGATCCTGTGTATAGGACTTATAGTTCAATCTGATACTACCTATAACTTCCTATAACAACCTATAACTTCAAAGGACTTGCAATATCATGTATTATGTAATACAGTTATATCACAAATATAAAGACAATGGTTTTCAATTACCCTTGTTTGTTGCTTTTCTATAATCCTGAGCACTATTTTGAGGCCTTTATTGGATTCCTTGACCCAGAAAACATAGGATTAGCATATTTAATTAAGGCTCTAGGTTGACTAGAAGCCGAGATCGCGCAAAATATGTATTTTATGGCGGCCATTTTCAAAATCCAAAATGGCGGCCATGCAGGTGTCTGTGCAAATGCCAACATTGATTTTCGGATTCTCCATGCTCTGAAGATTCCAAAAATGTACCGGTTTGCTAATCCCAAAATTTTGAACGAAATTATATTTGTTAACATAGTGAACCTGACTATGAGTCTCGAACATCGTTATTACTTTTCTAAATTATACACTTTTTTTTTTAACTTGCTATTATATACATGCATTTTTAACTATAAAAGTTTACCACGCCTGTCTATCGTAACACCATGAAACGCCTATATCTGTGCGATGATGAGTTATATGAATAATCTCAAGCAGTGTAATGAAATTATTAATTAAGATTGCATAATTATGTGACTCAATCACGTGGGCCTTTCAATTCTGGCTAATGGGTCCAGTTGCAGCACTGAGGAGAGAATTTGTTTTTAACTCTTCGTTTGGAGCTGCCTGGATGACAATTTGAGCAGGAAGCCTCAGGTATTGAGCTCGTGGAGGAGGTACAATCACAATGCGGTCACATCTGTCTGTCTTTTTGAAAATCAAGCTCAGTAAGGTGATATTCCTTGCTGTCTGCTGTCATTACTTTATGAAAGGTGCAAGGTTTCCTTTTCATCTTTCTTGTCTCACCTGATACTCTCCTCTTTATTCTTTCCTTTTCATCTTCCTTGTTTCACCTGATACTCTCCTTTTTATTCGCTCCTTTTCATCTTCCTTGTCTCACCCGGTACACGCCTTTTTATTCTTTCTTCATCAACATCTTTGTCTCACCTGCTGCACGCCTGTTTATTCCTTCCTTTTCATCTTCTACACATCTTAGTTGTTTGCTTTTTCAATCATTCAGTGAGGTTTGGCCAACACCAACACTGTCTGGAACCTTTTAAAGATTTTTCAAGGCCTCTATTATGTTCTTGGTGGCCCAACGTCCAATAGTAATTAGAGGCTTGGTTAGTTTTTTGAGGCATTGCTTGAAAACTAGTTCAGGAACAAGGTTACCCACATTATTTTGTATAAGCTATAACATTCTGATTATCATCACATTGTTCAGTCAGTTTGCCAAATATTTTCGCAAGAAGTGATGAAAGAGAAGCTGCGTCTCTTTTAGATTCATTTTGTTGTGTTGAAGATGATCGGTTTTAATAATCTTTTTGCGCAGCCTGCAATCATTCCCTAAATATTAGGAATTGGGCATAACCTAGGTACAGTTGAAACATTTTTTTACTTATTTTGATGATGATGATTATGAAGACCTCTCCTGTTTGCATCATCAGATGCATGTGACTGCTGAATCCTGGATGTCTGGATGGGTTGCCACATCCACAATCCTGGATGGGTTGTCACTCAATAAAAGTATTGGCATTGTTTCTTATTGAGCGACGAGGGAGTTGAAAGTATGATTGACTGAGATAAATACAATTACAAGAAGAATGTCTCCCTCTTGTGTAGTAGCTATGCGGGATACTCGAATGGCTCGTTCTTCCCAGTAAGCTGGTACTCATTTTGCCGAACTCGGAAGGATGACAGACTGAGTCAACCAGGCTGATGTTAATTGAACGAATTGACAGGGGCTGGAATTCAGGGCCTTACAATCTTAATCCAGCCACCATAGACGACTCGTTTACATCCATATTCCTTATTATTTCTTACCGTGATGCTTTTGGCATCTCACTTCACTTTTTATTCTTTCCTTTCCATCCTGAGTCGATTGCTGTTCCCACATTCAAAATCTTCAGTCTTCTCAATGATATTTCAGTCCTGACCTTGAACCACCCTCAAGCCTCATGGCGTTCCGCAGGCCTCCAAATTACAGCCATTGATCCGTTTGTTTTATCACGGTAATTGGGGATTGTTGAATACACGACTGATCACTCTCTTCCATATTGTTTGCGTTCTGTAACCCAATCTCCGCCACCTGCTTACAAAAGGTTACAGTTACTCGAACTGCCAACGGGAGCCCCAGCAAAGCAGTGAGCTGTCACAAAAGGACAAGGCGCCAGTTGAGTGCGTGTACCAGTTCATGAGCGTTGGTGCGAATGAAAACGTTGTGCGTTGTGGACCATGCGTATTTGGACAGCGAAGGCAGCCCACATTTTGGAAACCTACCCCAAAGGTAAGCTGTCATTGCACCTAGCCGACCATGAAGGACGGGACAACCCGAAGGCCTGATGGCCAGACACATGAGATGCATTGAAGTCATGCGTCTGTAACGATGACGTTACCAGCAGCTGGATTTTTGGGGTGGGGAATAAGTACTGGAGGAGGCCTAGCAGGGTCCACATACTGGCCAGGCCGATTTATTTGCTAATTTGGAAATGGCTCTCGAGCCCACATGGTAAAGAGTTTTTGTGTTCTGGAACTCTCATGGGCAAATCCCGCATGGCTCACTCCATTGGATTTGCTGTCTTCACGTTCCAAATGTGAGGAATATTGAGAAGTTTTTTTTCTCTCGCTCTGCGTCTCTTTTATTTCTTGCCAGTTGTGCTGTAATCCCCGATACCGATTTCATCTGGTTAGTAGAAAACTTCTTTTTTGCTAGATGTTGGTTAAACTTTCACTTGTTTGACTTTGGAGTTCCAAAGTTCCAATTCCAAAAACATTCATTGCAAAGTCGTCTTCGGATCTGATGAGACGCTCATCTGACTTCTTTGGATCTCACACGATATAGACCGGGTTACTGCTTGTCTGATATAAAGATATTAGAATCAAGTATGTAAGTTTCATGTTTTTGCAAAATATTAGTTCGTCTCACGCCTTGAACTTGAATTTTGGTTCAACAGGTGTATGGTCCTTGAAAGTACCGATGCAATCCAGGGGTAATTCGTTCAACTCTAAATGTAGCTGCATCTGTGGTTTTATTTATTTATTTTTCTTCGTTGCTGGGTGGTCTTAACATTTAATCCCCTTATGTGGCTAACCCAAAGGAGTGCTTCTCACAAGTGTTCACTCATCTCTGCTGCGCTTAGGATACCAGGAGTACTCGCGTAAGTACGTGTCTACATTTTCTGAAGAGTGTATATCGAAAACAGTTCAACAGAGGAAATTTAAACTTTGCCACATGATTGCCCCTCTTTTTTGCCACATTGGCGCTGTCCTTTATCAGAACTTGCTGCATCTGGACGACAATATTGAGTCGTAATTCCACGAGATTCTGCAGACCACATACACGTGTTTTACGTCTTGAACAACAACAGGGATGCAGCTTCACCACATGTTTTCAATGGAATGGGAACGCGCGTTTGAAGGATGGTATTTATATATTTTCACTGTAACTTGAAACATCAGGCGGAAAATCTGTTGTCAGAAAGTCTTTCATACTTCGTAGATATAAAGTGACATTTTCGGCACATTTACTTGCGGGGTTTTAATTTAAAGGAATATTAGAGTTTAATTTTCGATGGAATTCGACTCCGCACGGAACTCAGAGAAAGGAAAGAGGAGATTTGTAGTTGGGGAGCACTGTTGGCGGATATGGTTTGGGAGTGCTATGGACTGTAGGCGAGTTTTCCATATATCCAGGGTGTAAAGAAGTTTCTTCCATCAATTTTCTTCAACATTCGCAAAACGAATTAAAGCGAGAAATGTTCTGAACACGACGACGTGAAGTTATACGATGGTCTCGAATAACTTCCATTGACCTGCATTTCATTAATCTTAAATATTCAGTAACAGGAGATCGTTGACATTGAAATACTTTCAGATATGGACTTTAAATCCCGACTTTTGCCTAGTTTCATGAAAATGGAATAGGATTGCCCTCGGAAAGACATCGATCTGCATTTCTCAAGCCAACTCGGCCATCTGCGCAACTCTTTACATAAACAGCGGCCTGACCTTACACAGGGGCTTTTCATTGCTCGGAGTCAAAGCCTCTTTTTTGAGAGTCTTTGCAGTGGGTCAGTCTTGGCAGAAGCATAAGCTACCAGCACCTTATTACCGAGAGATAAATTTGGTATCCGGATGTTTGCCACCCTTACGGCATCTGTGATGTTTGGCTGGTCTGAGTGCACTTACTCGCGGAAAAATTTTTCTCTAAGTCACCGTTTATTTTCAATTTTAGAAGCATTTATCTTGTGTGAGGCTCTTACAATTTTCCACTTTTTGTAAACAGTTTCCCGATTCTATTCACTTATGTGCAGCGCATGCCTGTGGGTTTCCATAGTTGCTGAGAGTGCGGCTGGGCTGCTGATGCAGTGCCCCCTATAGGTTAGAGCAGGGATATTTGTTCTACGTGGCAGTAATATTTAATAATTCACGCATTCTTCGTGAAAGACACCATGGGATCCTTAAGGTCCACAATCTAATCTGATGGTTCCCTTCAAAACAATTTCTGCAGCATTTATACGGAACTCAATATAATTTTTATGGACCCTATGGATTCTAGAAATTGAGGAGATGTCGTTTGTTCTATATAATTAATTATATGTTCTATATAATTAATTAGATGTTCTATATAATTAATTATATGTTCTATATAATTAATTATATGTTCTATATAATTAATTATATGTTCTATATAATTAATTAGATGTTCTATATAATTAATTAGATGTTCTATATAATTAATTAGATGTTCTATATAATTCATTCGATGTTCTATAGAATTCATTAGATGTTTTATAGAATTCATTAGATGTTCTATATAATTCATTAGATGTTCTATAGAATTCATTAGATGTTCTATAAAATTCATTACATGTTTTATAAAATTCATTAGATGTTCTATATAATTCATTGGATGTTTTATAAAATTCATTAGATGTTCGATAGAAATCATTAGATGTTCTATATAATTCATTAGATGTTCGATAGAAATCATTAGATGTTCTATAAAATTCATTAGATGTTCGATAGAAATCATTAGATGTTCTATATAATTCATTCGATGTTCTATAGAATTCATTAGATGTTCTATAGAAATCATTAGATGTTCTATATAATTAATTCGATGTTCTATATAATTCATTAGATATTCTATTGAATTCATTCGATGTTCTATATAATTCATTCGATGTTCTATATAATTCATTTGATGTTCTATATAATTCATTCGATGTTCTATATAATTCATTCGATGTTCTATAGAATTAATTAGACGTTTTATATCATTCATTTTGATGTTCTATAAAATTCATTGGATGTTCTATATAATTCATTTGATGTTCTCTAGAATTAATTCGATGTTTTATATAATTCATTTTGATGTTCTATAAAATTCATTAGATGTTCCATAGAATTAATTAGATGTTCTGTAAAATTCATTTGATGTTCTATTGAATTCAATATATGTTTTATATAATTCATTAGATATTCTATAGAAAATATCGACTTCTACTATCGATTCTATTTCTATAGAATTTGTACAGAATTTCTATAGAATTTTTTTAATGGAACTGTTCTATAGAAATATATATGGTCCTAAAGTAAAAAAGGTCATAAAATGTATATATGTCCTAAAGGTATAAGTCCTAAAGTACTATATAATTTCTTTAGACAGCTTCTATAGAATGTCTAAACATTTTTTCCATTGAATTTCTATTTAACATATTTTGCTGGGTTGGCGGACCCTGATTTATGCCTGTAGAAACCATTTCCCTGCATTGTCTGTGACAACTTGTATCTGTTTCAATTGTCTCTAACCGCTCCCTTTAGTGGACTGTGCATCACTGATATGGAAATGAACCACCTTGATGAGAAATCTTGATGTGTATCTCGAAATGTGTTTGTTGTAATCTTAATAACATAGACCGATCTCTAACCACGTCGGTCAGTTTAGTGGACCCACGAGATTCTCGTTTAATATTCAATGTGTGAGTGAATGGATGAATGGACTGAAATCAGTTTGGACTGAAGTAAGCACGCTTATGTTACAAAGGTGATCTTGTTCTGGCACACTCTCCGTGCGAATTGCCTTTGGCCTGAAGCTAGCCTTAAGGCTGTGTGCCTGGCTTCGGATGGTGGGAAAGTGTCACCCATACTATTTTGTATCAAATTTGTAAATGATTCTGGCTTTGGTTGAGACTTCACTTCGCAGACTGTGCAGGGGAATTTGAGTAAAACCAGCAGAGAAAACAATTGTCTGTTCTCGTGAAACTACTTCTGCGTTGCGTGCAATGAAAATAAACATTCTGATTGCAAATTTTATGGGGTCGAATGAGAGTTTGATATTAGGACTGAAATGTTTACTTCGAAGGTCTTTCAAATGTTTTTTTAAAAATTGGACACAATGTGCAACCGCTGACCCTAGCTGTAGTCTATGAAACGGTGCTTTGCGGTTGCATCACACGCAGGAACCATGAGGTTCACCTTAAAGGTAATCCATGAATTGGCATCCGAAGCTGGGAAGAGAAAACCATCGGGTGTTAATACGTCATCTTGAATCTTGGAACTCTTTTCGAAATTCATTCACACAGCGATGCTCGGGGAGCTAAAGGTCAGCTGTTGGGTTTGCAGCTGGATGGCATGTCCAGCTCATCCAGATACCGTTTCACAAAAATCCATTGGTGACTTTACTTATTTATTTACATTTAAATATCATTTTCACCTTGTCTTTATAATCTCATCCATACACATTCATTAAATATCCAATGTGAATAGCATGGCTCCAAAGGAGTTCAAATGAGCATTATTCGTTGTCGACAAAATAATCTTTGATCATCATGATGTTGTTATTATTTTTATTATTTCAACATAAATGAAAGTAGAAATTCTTAATGCACCATTAGAAATTGTTTTGGTACATCCTGAGTCTAAATAGTTAGCAAAAGGTAAGAGATGTGTGCAATGAACTATTCCCAGAATCAGGTTCCATGTGCCCAAATGGGAACACCAAATGTATAGGACATCAGATCAGCTAGATATGCAGACCAGCTGGATGGATGGGGTAAAGTCTCAACAAAGCTGTCTCTGCCAGAGTTTCGTGAAGCAATGCAGGGTAAGGATTTTGCAGAAATCCGATCATGTACGTCACCACAAGCCGGCCACGATTTGACGGAACGAGATAACTGGGGGGCTTGTAGCATTGGGATTCTCATGTACAGTCGTGGCCAAAATTTTTGGCACTCTTGCAGTTTTTTTTCAAATAATGCACCATTTCTTCCAGAACATTGTTGAAAAAAAAAAAATTGGTATCGACAAATGTATTTCTTTAGTTTGCAGTGGAACAAAACCAAAAAACCTGAAAAAATTACGAAATCTTAGCTAATTCCACACAGAAATCCTAAAATGGGCCGGACAATATTATTGCCACTTTTTAGAAGTTGTTCGACATAATTAGATTTCAAGCAGGTGATTCTCTTTTACTTTGGAATTGAGCTCACCTATGGCGAGTTGCAGGTGCCTGCAATATAAAAATCACTCATTCAACCAGTTTGAATGGAAAAAGGAGTCATTCTGCTGTTTTGTGTCACTGTGTGTGTCACATTGAGCATGGAGAAAAGAAAGAAAAGCAGAGAATTGTCTGAGGATGTCAGACACAAGATTGTAGCCAAGCATGGACAATCTCAAGGCTAGAAGTCCATCTCCGGAGACCTTGATGTTCCTGTGTCCATCGTACGCAATGTTATCAGGAAGTTTAAGGCCCATGCCACTGTAGCCATCCTCCCTGGACATGGCCGCAAGAGAAAACTTGATCGAAGATTGCAGCGAAGGATTGTTTGAATTGTGGAGAAAGCACCTCGATCAACTGCCAAACAGATTCAAGATGACCTTCAGACACAAGGTACGACAGTTTCAACTTGCACCATCCCTCACCAACTCAATGAAAGGGGGTTCTATGGAAGGAGACCCAGGAGGACCCCACTTCTGAGAGAGGCCAAAACATATCTGAACAAGCCAAAATCCTTCTGGGAGAACATCCTGTGGACAGATGAGACACAATTAGAGCTTTTTGGTAAAGCACATCATCTCTATGTTTACAGAAAACAAAATGAAGCCTTCAAAGAAAAGAACACCTTCCCTACAGTCAAAGATGGAGGAGGTTCAGTGATGTTTTGGGGTTAGGGTTAGGGTTGCTGTGCTGCCTCTGTCACTGGGTACATTGAATGTGTGCATGGCATCATTAAATCAGGAGATTACCAATGCAATTTGGAGCGCAATGTTCAACCCAATGTCAGAAAGCTGGGTCTCTGTCGAAGGTCATGTGTCTTGCAGCAGGACAATGACCCCAAACACACTTCATAAAGCACCCAGGAATGGTTCAAGACAAAACGCTGGACTGTACTGAAGTGGCAAACAATGACTACAGATGTCAATCCCATTGAACACCTGTGGGGAGATCTGAAAACAGCAGTTGGGGAAAGGCACCCTTCAAATCTGGGAGAACTAGAGCAGATTGCACAAGAAGAGTGGGCCAAACTGCCAGTAGAGAGGTGTGGGAAGTTCATTCATGGCTCTAGGAAATGCTTGACTGCAGTTATTTTGTCTAAAGGTGCTACAAAATATTAAGTCGAGTGTGTCAATAATTTTATCAATGCCATTTCTTTTTATTTTCTGATTTAAAAGGATATATTAAGTTCTGAATCAAAAACAAAGGTTCTGTAATATTAACAGTGAGATGAAGAATTGTGTAGACCAAATACTTTTGTCAATTTCAACTTATTTTGAGAGAAAATTGTGAGTTATTTGAAAAAAGTGCAAGGGTGCCAATATTTTTGGCCAAAACCTTATATACTACTTCTGAATGTCTACATCTGTAGAGGAATCCATGTAGGGTTTTGAAAAAGCAAAGGGCTTACCTTGTGTAGCTTTTCGTCGTTGTTTTTTTTCCAGCTTTCTTTTGCGGGAAGGGCATTGGGAGTTAATTTATTTGAAAATCCTAGCTTCTGGGCTAATTGATTTGGTGAAACCTAATTTATTAGTCTCCCCAGTTATGGGTGAGAGTTGTGACTGAGTCTTCTTAATTGTATGTTGACTGCTATTAGCATTGCAAGTGGAATATGCTTGGGACCCTCAGTAGTGTAGGACTTCTGTCTGCACTATTGCTTCCCAGAATGTGCAATTGATTGATGTGAAATGTGCAATTGATGTGAATGTGCAATTGATGTGAAAAACCAATTGATTCGCCACCAATTGATGAAGCCACTATGGCAGCTATGGGGTGTGTAGCATTGTGATTCTCATGTATGTACTACTTGTGTAGATGAACCCGGGCAGGGTTTGAAACAGCAAAGTGTTACCTTGTGCAGCTTTTCTTGGTTGCATTATGCAGCTTTGTTTGGCTGGAAGTGTATGGCGGAGTTAATTTATATGAAAATCCTAGCCACCTGGAGTAATTGACTACGTGAAAGCTGCTTAGTTATTCCCTCCAATTGCCGGTGACAGACGTAATTGGATCTTGTGTGTGTGTGTGTGTGTGTGTGTGTGTGTGCGTGTGTGTGTGTGTGTACCCAAGCCCGTTAATATATATATATATATATATATATATATATATATATATATATATATATATATATATATATATATATATATCTGTGCAGCATCTGTCCTGTCCTGTGTTGTCCTGTGTTGTCTTGTCACTGAACTACTTTTTCAAACTTTTGTGAAATCGTACCAAACTTCTGGTATGCACATATCTCTCCCATCGGTATGTCCTAAGGGTATTAATTTTTGAAAAGTTTTCCAATCTTTTTTTTTTGGGGGGGAATTTTTTGGTGAAATTTTTTTTTCAACTTCAATTGTTTATAAAATGTGATATCACGTATATTACAAATACATTTGTGCAAAATAATTGTTTGAATTATGATTGGTTTAAACCATGACAAAACGGCAACTCAGGTACAGTCATTTATCTATATATCGACACATTTGGGCATTGTCTGTGTTGTCACTTAACGACTCCCTCAAACTTTTGTTTCCGTGGTTGTGAAGTGTTTTTAATAACGTTGTGGTGGTTTTGAATCACGTGGTGGTGAGGTATTTTGAATTATGTGGTGGTGAGGTGTTTTTAAATGACGTGGTGGTGAGGTGTTTTTAAATCACATGGTGGTGAGGTGTTTTGATTTAGGTGGCGGTGAGGTATTTATAATTACGTGGTGGTGAGGTGTTTTGAATTACGTGGTGGTGAGGTGTTTTGAATTACTTGGTGGTGAGGTGTTTTTAAATGACGTGGTGGTGAGGTGTTTTTAATTTCGTGGCTGTGAGGTGTTTTTTTATTACGTGTTTTATGGCTGTGAGGTGTTTTTAATTTTGTGGTGGTGAGTTGTTTTTATTACGTGTTTTATGGCTGTGAGGTTTTTTTAATTTCGTGGCTGTGAGGTGTTTTTTTTTTACGTGTTTTATGGCTGTGAGGTGTTTTTAATTTCGTGGCTGTGAGGTGTTTTTTTTTTACGTGTTTTATGGCTGTGAGGTGTTTTTAATTTTGTGGTGGTGAGTTGTTTTTATTACGTGTTTTATGGCTGTGAGGTTTTTTTAATTTCGTCGTGGTGAGGTGTTTTTAATTTTGTGGTGGTGAGGTGTTTTTATTACGTGTTTTATGGCTGTGAGGTGTTTTTTTTAATGTGTTTTATGGCTGTGAGGTGTTTTTAATTTTGTGGTGGTGAGTTGTTTTTATTACGTGTTTTATGGCTGTGAGGTGTTTTTATTACGTGTTTTATGGCTGTGAGGTGTTTTTATTACGTGTTTTATGGCTGTGAGGTGTTTTTATTACGTGTTTTATGGCTGTGAGATGTTTGTAATTTCGTGGTGGTGAGGTGTTTTTATTACAGGTTTTATGGCTGTGAGGTGTTTTTATTATGTGTTTTATGGCTGTGAGGTGCTTTTAATTTCGTGATGGTGAGGTGTTTTTATTACGTGTTTTATGGCTGTGAGGTGTTTTTAATTTTGTGGTGGTGAGCTGTTTTTATTACGTGTTTTATGGCTGTGAGGTGTTTTATTACGTGTTTTGTGGCTGTGAGGTGTTTTTAATTTCGTGTTTCGTGGCTGTGAGGTGTTTTTTATTTTGTGTTTCGTTGCTGTGAGGTGTTTTTTATTTTGTGTTTCGTTGCTGTCAGGTGTTTTTAATGTCGTGGCTGTGAGGTGTTTTTAATTTCATGTTTTGTGGCTGTGAGGTATTTTTAATTTCTTGGCTGTGATGTGTTTTTGATTTTGTGTTTCCTGGCTGTGAGATGTTTTTAATTTCGTGGCTGTGAGGTGTTTTTATTACGTGTTTTATGGCTGCGAGGTGTTTTTAATTTCGTGGCTGTGAGGTGTTTTTTATTTCGTGGCTGTGAGGTGTTTTTAGTACGTGTTTTATGGCTGTGAGGTGTTTTTAATTTCGTGTGTTGAGGTATTTTTAATTTCTTGGCTGTGATGTGTTTTTGATTTTGTGTTTCCTGGCTGTGAGATGTTTTTAATTTCGTGGCTGTGAGGTGTTTTTAGTACGTGTTTTATGGCTGTGAGGTGTTTTTAATTTCGTGTGTTGAGGTGTTTTTAATTTCATGTTTAATGGCTGTGAGGTGTTTTTAATTTCGTGGCTGTGAGTTCTTTTTTATTTCGTGGCTGTGAGGTGTTTTAATTTCGTGGTGGTGAGGTGTTTTAATTTCGTGGCTGTGAGGTGTTTTTAATTTCGTGGCTGTGAGTTCTTTTTTATTTCGTGGCTGTGAGGTGTTTTAATTTCGTGGTGGTGAGGTGTTTTAATTTCGTGGCTGTGAGGTGTTTTTAATTTCGTGGCTGTGAGTTCTTTTTTATTTCGTGGCTGTGAGGTGTTTTAATTTCGTGGTGGTGAGGTGTTTATAATTAATCGTTTCATGGCTGTGAGGTGTTTTCAATTTCGTGGTGGTGAGGCGTTTTGAATTACTTGGTGGTGAGGTAAAGTATTTAACACACAACCCAACACAACAACTCAGGTACAGTCATTATCCTCAGCTAAAACAAGCCCGTCCCTCTGTAACGACGTGTGGTGCGGCGAGCGCAGTAAGCCGAGCCAAGCTAGTGTATACAGGGTGTCAGAAGTAGCCCCCGATTTCTGTTTATATATACATTTATTTCTACCTTCTTGTAAATTATAATATTAATTTTATCGTAATTTATTACAATTTATTTTATTTTGTAATTTATTTGTATAAATTATTTATTTGTATTTTATTTTGTAATAAATTTGTAATTTATTTCTACCTTTCTACCTTTCTACCTATACGTGAAAAAGTAAGTACACTCCATGTAAAGTTTTGACTTTTTCAACATATTTCGACATACAGCTATTTGATCTTCATTTCAACAATATTGATAGATAAAGGTGATATAATATAACAAATATCATGAAACATTTACATTTTGTAGTCCATTGTATAATTTAAATCAACATAAATGCAAATTTCGCATGTGGAAAAAGTAAGTACACCCCTACATTTATCACTACTTCAAATACCTAAAATTAGAATCGTGTGCACCAGCTCAGGTGCAAATGATGAGTACATCGTTAGAGAGGATCTTGGAGGAACCTGTCTTATTTATACCTCAGACATTTCGTTTTGTTTTCTCTTTGTTGGTGAAGTGTGTGGTGTCACCATGCCTAGATCCAAAGAGCTCTCTGAGGCCTTCAGAAAGAAGGTTATAGATGCCTAAGAGTCTGCGAAGGGATTTAAAAAGATCTCCAAACAATTTGAAATCAATCATTCGACTGTCCGGAAGATCATCAACATGTAGAGAAGATTCCAAACAACTACCAACTTGTTCAGGCCAGGCTGCCCCCAGCAAGTTCAGCCCGAGAGCAGACCGCAAGATGCTGAAAGAAGTCTCTAAGAACCCCAGAATGTCATCACGGGACCTACAGGTAGCTCTTGCCACTGTTGATGTCAAATTGCACGAGTCTACTATTAGAAGGAGGCTGCTCAAATTTGATCTACATGGGAGGTGTGCCAGGAGGAAACCTTTGCTGTCCAGAAAGAACATCAGGGCAAGACTAAAGTTTGCCAATGAACACCTAGGCGAAGACCAACACTTCTGGAACAATGTGCTCTGGACAGATGAGTCAAAGGTAGAGCTATTTGGCCACAGTACCAGAAGACATGTTTGGCGAAAACCAAAGACAGCATTTGACCACAAGAACCTGATACCAACTGTAAAGCATGGTGGTGGAAATATTATGGTTTGGGGCAGCTTTGCTGCATCAGGGCCTGGGCATTTCACCATCATAGAATCCACCATGAATTCTTCATTGTACCAGAGGGTGCTTGAGGATAATGTGAAGCCATCTGTCGGAAAGTTGAAGCTCAACCGAAGGTGGACCTTGTAACATGACAATAACCCTAAACATACCAGTAAACCCACCAAGGAATGGCTGAAAAGAAAGAAATGGAGGGTTCAGGTATGGCCAACTCAAAGCCCGGATCTAAATCCCATCGAGATATTGTGGGGGGATTTGAAACGAGCTGTGCATGCGAGAAACCCCTCAAACATCGCACAGCTGAAATAATTCTGCATAGAGGAGTGGGGAAAAATTTCTCCCAGTCGATGTCAGAGACTGGTAGACAGTTATAAGAAACGCCTACTTGAGGTTGTTTCTGCCAAAGGGGGCCATACCACCTATAAGAGCCAAGGGTGTACTTACTTTTTCCACAGGCGAAATTTGCATTTATGTTTATTTAAATTATACAATGAACTACAAAATGTAAATGTTTCATGATATTTGTTATATTATATCACCTTTATCTATCAATATTGTTGAAATGAAGATCAAATAGCTGTATGTTGAAATATGTTGAAAAAGTCAAAACTATACATAGGGTGTACTTACTTTTTCACGTGACTGTATTAACAATAAGTCCATTGCAGTGTTTCTTGGAAGCATTACCCAAGGAAACAACTCAGTGGAAGTTGTTAGTTCTCCATTACCCAGTTATCGAAGGCATTTGGCATATTTCTCGCCATACTCGTCAATGCCGCCGGACTATACTCACATATTTTGGCGTAGCACATCAATGTGAAAGTGCTGCCATAGAGCAGGGCATTTAATGCATTCATCCGTTATTTGTGCCCGTGAAACCACACTTCAATACTGGTAGGACTTGGCGGAAGTCACCCCCAATAAAATGACTTTGCCTCCCTCCAAATGGCAAATCCTACTGCATTCGATCACGCAAGGTCCGGTCCAGTGCCTCAAGCATATGGCGATGCCCCACAGGTGCTTCATCCCACATAATGAGGGCTGTCTGTTGGATTAGTTTGGCAAGCTCAGTAGGCCTAAACCCTTCATTTATTAAACAAATTGCTCATCACTTTATTTGGGTGGTGTATTGGCAACAGAGTGTTGTCTCGATTTATTAAACATGAATCAAAAACATGGCCACTGCGTATGTGCATATACACTACATAGTGGTTATATCGCTTGGATAGATTGCTGTTGCACTGGCCCATAGGCTGACACCTCAAGGCTGAGGCCTGTCACCTTCATGAGGGCCACCATGACGCCTATCGGTTCTCATGTTTAGGTATTTGATGATCCTTTTACCAGTCGTTTGGGTTGTTTTAAACTGAACAGAAAAGTTATAGGGCATAGCGATTGTGAATATGAGACTTCTGAAAACGTCTTTAGGCTTACTATATCACCAAAATGGCGGACTATGATTTTCCTTCTTACAATATTGGATGGAGTCAGGCCAACTGTCCAGCCAATGGGTTTTAACAGCAAGACTTCAATAACATTGGTTTAAGCGTGATGGGGACACACACAAATGGATTGGCAGACGCTTCTCCTTTTAGTAATAGATTCGCAAAGGGATGTATTTCAAATCAAAATGATAAATTTCAGCAGAAATTATAGGATACACAATAGGAATTTAGTGAGGCATCATTTGAATATTGTGTACAGTTTGTGTCGCAACATCTGAGCCGAGGATGCATGATGCAAAATGATGGATGATGATGATGATGAATGATGAAGGATCCATGATGCATGATGCAATGATGCAATTTGAATCAATTTACTGCCATAGAGAGGCTACAGCGGAGAGGAACGAGGTTGATTGAGGGTCTAGCTAAACTAAGCTATGTGGAGCAGCTGAAGGAGACAGGACTTTATACATTAGAAAGGAGGTGGTTATGAGCAGATGTGGTATGGACGTTTAAGATAAAGAAGGAAATTGACAAAATAAGTGCAGACGAGTGTTTTTACGATGAATATGCGAGCTATTACCGGCGCCATGGCCAAATTCCAAATCCCTGCCATAAATAGTCAGACATCAGGCCTGGCCAGCCAGTTCGTGAAGACTCTGGCCAAGATTTCTCCAGCCGACCCCACAAGAAAAGTGAAAAACTATTCTGCACCTCTTTTTTATGGTGGCCGCTCAACGTTAGTGGTCGTTGTTGTAGAAGAAGAAGAAGAAGAAGAAGAAGAAGAAGAAGTGCAGACTCGTTTTTCAGCAAAAACGACAGTGATAGGACCAGTTGTCGCAACCTGAGTGTCAGGGAGATGAGAGTTAGGATAATATTAAGTTTGTGGTATTTCGCTCAGTGAGTAGTTATTGTGTTGTATAGTCTTCCTGAAAGGTAGTGGCAGGAGAAACAGTAGATATGTTTAAATTTGAGTGAAATAGGTATCTAGAAACATTGAGGATAGCGGGAAATACAACATTGGAAAGGACACTGAGGACATACATGGATATTCACAGGAATGGGAAGTCGCTGAGGTATGGGTGTAGTTGATTGAGGTGTGTTTCTATTGGTGCTTGTTCATTCCTTATTATCAGCCCTCTGCATCCCTTTCCCCCCAAAATACACCTTGGTGATCTTCCTGTGTGGGCCTCACTATTATCCTCCCTTCCCTACCTTGCCCCCTTCATCCCCCAACCATCCACCCATTTCCTCAGTGAGATTTGGTATTATAGATGAGGAAGAAACTGATCGATTGACTTAATAGGGTATTGGTAATGCACATGCATTGCATGATGGGCCAAATAGTCTCTGCTGTGTCCAAATTCCTTGTACAGTATAAATGTTGAGGCAAGGATCTGGTAGCGCCTTCATGGCCACATTTGCCTTCTCCTAACCAAGATTCCTGACCCATTACATAGTCACGCAACTTCTCAATGGGTGTCATTATTCTTGCTGAAAAGTTTTCTGGAGAAGTCCCAATTATGTCATCAGGAGTGGAGAGCCTCAGATCATTTATTTCAATTGACACCGAGTTATAACATTCAAACAAAATGTTTTGTGAACACCACACTGAACCGCTGCATCAAACATTTATGCGTTTTATGAATGTACATTTTTAAATATGATTGTTGTTGTTGTTGGTGCTGTTGTTGTATAGCCTCAGACAGTTCTTCCGAAGAAGCCTGCGGCACGGAGACAGTCAATCAATCTCCCAGGAGCAACCCAGAGATCCCCCACATCCAGGGTGGTGTACCCCATCTTCACGAAGTCAGGGCCACGATAGAGTTAGAGAGAGAGAGAAGAGGGAAAGGGCCGGTCCATGTGGGCCGATCGGCACTCTGACCGTGACTGCGCTGCCCTGATCAGTCCGGGCAGCAGGGAGGAATGGGGAAGATTTGTCCCCTGACTTGCATTGGGGGGTACAACCACCACGAAGAGGCATCCCTGATTGTTGTATATGAATGTTGTTGTTTTGGCCACTCTTACTATTATCTCTTCGGTCATCAACATTGTCTTTGGCACAGGGAGAGGAGGATACTTGACAGCTATCCGTGAGGTTTGGCCTTTCAAATGTGGCTAAATATCACCTATGAGTTGTCCAGTCAGGATTCGATACCCAACCCGACTATAAACTGCCATCCTGGTATTTCTCAGGCGGAGGCGTTGCATCTAGGAAGACGCTGCTCCTTCGGCCCCTGGCAGATGTTGAAGACCCTACAGCCATTGTGGGGTTGCACCGTTGCTGAATTTCAAATCTGTGACTTGAGTACTGCCACTAGGACGGAAATGGCAAACCACTCAGTGCATTCTTTTGCCATGAGTGTTTTGGCAACACTGATGCCCTGAAAAGGGTGTGAATCGTGCTGGTGATAAAAACCCAGCTGGCTCATTAATGAGCCTCAGGGATTGGATATCTTCCTTTTTACTGGCCGGTGTAGTCCGTATGTGATACTTCGCGGTTATCCCTCCCTTGATGCGTTTTCGCTAAATTGGAGTGGGAGCCAAAATGTGATCTGTGCCATGCAAAACACCTTCTCGCCAAATAAAATAAAATTTACATCGTAAGAAGTTTAACCCTTAACGTCCGTCGTGTGCTCTTCTTTGATAGGCAGCACATGGCTGCAGGCTTTATCATTTCTAGGGGGTGCAGTTGCCCACTGATGAGGTGCCCCTCTGTACGTTATAGTGGGAATTTGTAATTTGGCACCGTTGGATCTTTAACGTCCGCCAACTGATTCTGGTAGATGGGACTCCTCTTTAACTTCCATCCGAAGGACTTCCCTCGCCCTGCGTGCGAAACACCAGCGTGGAAGTTTATGGATGAGTTTCGATTTGATTCCATGCTGGACTGCTCAGAGGTGGGAGTGCACCTCCAAGTTATCCAGTCAACTTACAGCCATGTTGATCTTCAAGTACAATGATTTTTCTTTCTTCGAGCAGCTGTAGTTAACTTCAGGAAATGCTCTCTATGTTTCTCTTCTCTTGACACCTGCTCTTAGAAATCAGCCCCTCCACCATCACTCCTTTCTCATTTGATGCTTGAAGGAGGCCAAATAATCTGCATTATCGTTTTTCTCCAATCAGTGTTTGGGTGAACGTGGGTTGGTGCCAAAAGCCCTGACTTTGTTTTACAAGAACGCCCTGGGCCTGGAAGGGGAAGCTGTTTTTTTCTTCTAGCAAAAGCAAAACGGTCTTGCCACAACAACCCCCTACACATGGGCGAACTCGAATTGCGCTGTTCTGTCGCGCCTCATGCCATACCGCCTCGCTTTGCAAACACAAGATCCGCTCGAGCGATTCTTGGCCGATGCGTTCTTAACCTCAGGCCTTCGCTAATGCCTTTGCAATCTGAGAGAGAGAGAGGGAGAGAGAGAGCATGGCACGAGGAAGAGAGGCCAAGGAGGTTTATCACAATGCGCCGTTGCAGTTCTCTCAGGGGATGGTTTTAGGCCTGAAGCCATCACTCTGCTTCTCATCCAAAGGTCGTCCTTGGAGACTGGGAAAGGCGGAGAAGGAAAGATTGTGATTACCGAAGCGTCACCGCTCTGAAATGTACCCAAAGTGGGACAGTTCAAAGGAGATGCGTGGATTGGCAGGTGCTGACCAGAGTCTTCTGAATCGTTCAATCGGTGTTCGGAAGTTTCTTCATGATTGCCTTTCCGTAGGCCTGACTTCCGGCCTACAGCCCATTCGAGCACTACTCATCACGAATTTGAATTTAGTACATGATAGTTTGTCCCTCGTCTATCCTTTTTTTTTTATTCTCAAAATCAAGCAAGGAATTAAGCAGCACATACCTTTTTTTAAGTATTTGGTATGACCCGATCGGGGTTGACCCGCCAACCCTCCCACACTTAAAACAGACTCTCAAACCATTACGACACCGAGTCTGGTTAAATTACTGGGACTTTATTGCAGCAAACACCCGCTCTAAGATCAATCTCCTAAGCACGTGACTTGATGTTATAGTCTGCAAGCTCTGCGACCAAAAAATAAATTAATATTTCATATCGTGTGGTGAGCAGGTAATGAGATACATGGTACAATGAGTATCGCGCGTTGGGCACCTTTAGACACCCTCACCAGATTATCCTCAAGCAAAAAGTAGAAGGAATATTGCTTTGTTGTTAGAAAACTTGGTTATGACGTTAACTCTCTCTTTGTGCCATAAAAGGGTTAACTAACCTACATTCATCCCACACATTCACCCTTTATTTCTCTCATTGGCTCTTCTTTCCCTTTTCCTGAACAACTTCTTTCCCTTCCTTTTCTCAAAACTTATTGCTTCTAATTAATCCTCCAACCCCCTCTCCGAATGGATTTTCCCAGCCTGAGTGTGATGTTGAGCTGTGCCATACATACTCTTTCCAGAGCTTTGGGTGCCGCCGAAGCAGTTCCTCTGTCAGGGTTATGCTGGGTGGTTTGCTATTGCCTTCCCAATGCAAGTCGCTGCAAGAAATTGGAATTTGCTCCAGGGTGCCAAGGATAGCCCGCGTACTCTTCGCGTTTATGCTGGAATATGCTGGAATATGTTGGAATATGCTGGAATATGCTGGAATATGCTGGAATATGCTGGAATGTGCTGGAATGTGCTGGAATATGCTGGCTGGTTTGATATCCCAATTCACGTTGATGACTCACCCTGCCTGTGCAACACCAGGATGATAGTTTACAGCTGGGGCGGAATTCAAACCTAGGCTACATGGCTCAGATTCAAGTATGTTTTGTATATAAAAGTCCCAAAATCTACATTTTGCGTTTCCTTGAATACATAGACTGATCCGATATGTACATTTCTGTCACTGTGTGTCTGCTACTACAGACTACAGTGCTGTATAATGTACTTGGCCCCGCATGTCGATTGCGTACGAACTCCATTGCGAGCGTTGAATAAATAAATAAACTAGAGAGATCATAGAACACCTTAACCTGCGCAGTCTTGAGAAAAAGAAGGACATGGGCGGTTTTTTTAAATTGATGGGAAAAAACTTTCTTTTTTTTTTTTTACAAGATCTAAGGCCCGTAATGGAGCGCACGCACACACACACACACACACACACACACACACACACACACACACACACACACACACACGGTTACACTTGGCCTGGGGAAAGTGAAAAAACATTAGGAGCGGAAAATTTTAAATTGTTGATGTAAAATACTGTAATATTTTATACAAGGTGTCAAGGTTGTTGAAAATGCCAATAAGGCGGTTTGTGTTTTAGTGTTTAAGTATATAATTAAGTTGTAATAAAATAAAAAGTTTTTAAGAGTCATAGGAAAAACTTTTTTGGAAGGTTTAGCGTTGTTGACGCATCGTCTATTACACCACCTTACTTATAAAAAACAAAAAATAACCACCTTTAGAGGCCATTTTTCCCCGCAAAGCGGGGGTTGGCCTTTTTCGGGAACCATGGTTGTTGTTGTTTTTTGGTCCCCTTTTTGAAGCAATGTTTTATGGCCAGATGCCCTTCCTGACGCCAAACCTTTTTGCCACCTTTAACGACAAACAGGGAATTACCAGTGAACTGGTACTCAATTAGCCGACCTCGGAAGGATGACAGGCTGAGTCAACCCCCCTGGCGTTAATTCAGCGATCGACCGGGATTCGAACCCAGGATCCTAGGATCCTAAGCCGGCACCCTAGCTGCTAGCCCAACACCTTACTTAGCACGTTAAATTCTGCCCAGATTCGCCGATCGGTCTTCATGAACTGACCCCTTCCCTCTAGTCTCTCTGTCTCTCTTTCTCTCTCTTGCTCTAACTCTGTCATGGCCCTGACATCATGAAGGTCGGGGTACACCTTTAGGATGTGGGGCATCTCAGAGTCTCTCCTGCGAGATTGATCGGCTGTCTCCGTGCCACAGGCTTGTTCGAGAGAACTGTCCGGGGCTATACAACAACAACAACAACAACACGTTACATTATTTATTTGTGCCTGTTATTTGTGTCCTTTATAACGTCCTTTAAAACCGGAAGTTTCCTGTTTGGAATGATTTTCAATTTTATTTGACTGCCACACAGACAGACGGTAAAAAATATTATCTCACTCTTCTCTGCGCATGCGCAATCGGCATGAAATCGTAGCCAAATTTCTGCTAAACTGCAGGTCTGTGTTCTGATCAATGTTCCGATTCATGCTCAAAATATAACATCGAATTGAAATTAAGTTGTTAAGGACAGACAGACAAACAGACAAACAGACAAACAGACAAACAAAGTGAACCAATTACTTAACGCCGCTTTTCACTTTGTGTGAAACTAAAAGTTAACTCGGTGGAGCACATACCTCCGCCAGGCTGAACAGTTTATGTTTTGTATCCCTCTGATAGACCGGATCTGCATTCAGACCTGAACCAAAATCTAATCTGCTTGTTCTTTTCTCCTAACCAACTCATTCACCAAGTTTAGTCATAACTTATCCACATCTTTTTGAAATATCATGCTTATATATCGTCGTTGGCCTTATTACTCAATCATGAAGAATGACTTGTAAATTAAATAATTTTCGTATCCAAATCCATATTCAGATCTTCACCAAAATCTAATAGATTCGTCTTTGTCACACACCCAACCGGTCAACCAAGTTTCGGCTGAATCTGTCCACAACTTTTTGAGATATCCTGCTTTGTATCGTTTTTTGCCCAATCACTCAATGGTGAAGAATCACTTCAAAAAATTATTCTCAGATCTGGACACGGATCTGGATCTTCACCAAAAAAAAAAAAAAAAACCACATAGGGGTGAAAAGATAACCTCCTCCACCGAACAATGAACAATAGATAAACGTGTATGGGTGAAAGGGCAGAGCAAAACTCAGATTAATGAAAAATCCTTTATCATGCGAATATAGAATTATGACATCATTTGTCAATACAAAGTGTAAACAACATGCCAGTGTATATATATAGTGCATTCAGAAAGTATTCAGACCCCTTAACTTTTTTCACATTTTGTTATGTTGCAGCCTTATGCTGAAATCGTTTAAATTCATTTTTCCCCTCATCAATCTTCACTCAATACCCCCATAATGACAAAGAGAAAACAGGATTTTAGAACGTTTTGAAATTTTATTAAAAAGAAAAAACTAAAATATCACATTGACATAAGTATTCAGACCCTTTGCTATGACACTTGAAATTTAGCTAAGACGCCTCCCATTTATCTTGATCATCTTGGAGATGTTTCTACACCTTGATTGGAGTCCACCTGTGGTAAATTCAATTGATTGGACAGGATTTGGAAAGGCACACACCTGTCTATATAAGGTCTCACAGCTGACAATGCATATCAGAGCAAAAACCAAGCCATGAGGTCGAAGGAACTGCCTGCAGAGCTCAGAGACAGGATTGTGTCGAGCCACAAGTCTGGGGAAGCCTACAAAAAAATTCTGCTGCATTGAAGGTTACCAATAGCACAGTGGCCTCCATAATTCTTAAATGGAAGAAGTTTGGAACAACCAGGACTCTTCCTAGAGCTGACCGCCCGGCCAAACTGAGCAATCGGGGGAGAAGGGCCTTGGTAAGAGGTGACCAAGAACCCGATGGACACTCTGGCTGAGCTCCAGAGATCCTGCGTGGAGATGGGAGAAGCTTCCAGAGGACAACCATCACTGCAACACTCCACCGATCTGGGCTTCATGGCAGAGTGGCCAGATGGAAGCCTCTCCTCAGTGAAAGACACATGAAAGCCCACTTGGAGTTTGCAAAAAAGCACCTAAAGGACTCTCAGACTGTGAGAAACAAGATTCTGTGGTCTGATGAAACCAAGATTGAACTGTTTGGCCTCAATTCTAAGCGTCATGTCTGGAGGAAACCAGGCACCGCTCATCAGCTGCCCAATACCATCCCGACGGTGAAGCATGGTGGTGGTAGCATCATGCTGTGGGGGTGTTTTTCAGCAGCAGCGACTGGGGGACTGGTCAGGGTTGAGGGAACAATGAACGGAGCAAAGTACAGAGACATCCTTAATGAAAATCTGAAACAGAGCGCTCAGGACCTCAGACTGACCCGAAAGTTCACCTTCCAACAGGACAATGACCCTAAGCACACAGCCAAGACAACGCAGGAGTGGCTTAGGGACAACTCTGTGAAGGTCCTTGAGTGGCCCAGCCAGAGCCCTGACTTCAACCCAATCGAACATCTCTGGAGAGACCTGAAAATGGCTGCCCACCAACGGTCCCCATCCAACCTGACAGAGCTTGAGAGGATCTGCAGAGAAGAATGGCAGAAAATCCCCAAATCCGATGGACACTGGACACTCTGGTGTCCACTGTTATTTGTGTCCTTTATAACGTCCTTGTACAGTGTGCTGTTGCTGCTGTTGCTGCTGTACAGGCTGCTCCCCCAGCTCTCTCTGTGCTCTGTCCCCCAAATATTCCTACAGGTCGCACAAGATCTGCCAGCAAGCCTCTGATGGTTAAACTGCCGAAATCTCGGCTCTCTGCTCACCTTCACTCCTTCATTCCTCTTTTCTCCCGCCTCTGGAACAAACTCCCACACTCCCTTCAATCCCACTCCTCCCTCCAGGTCTTTAAAACAGCTGTTCACCACCATCTCCTATCTTCCCCCATCCAAAACCTTGATCTTTTCTACCCCCACTAATTCACCCCAGATCCACCTTGTTTGTAATTCCAACTTCTTTCCTGGTAGTCCTGGCAGTGTCCATATGTTTTATGCCTCTCCCACCCCCTTTCCCATGCCTCCCCCCCAAAGCCCTCTCCCTCCCACAGATCTCTCGATGTCTCCATGTCTCTCGGTTCCTGCTCTAAAATGTTGTGTTGTGTTGTGTTGTGTTGTGTTTGTGTCCTTCCCCCTCTCTCCCCATCTTGTCTACCGCTCCCGATGTTATTTGTTCTATGTGTCGGTTTGTCGGTTATGTGTCGGTTTGTCGGTTTGTCTTTCTGTGTGATAAATGTTCGCTCTTTCACGAGCCTCGATCTTTTATACAAAAAAAAAAAAAAAAAAAAAAAAAAAAAATCCAGGTGTGCAAAGCTTGTCGCGTCATACCCAAGAAGACTCGAGGCTGTAATCGCTGCCAAAGGTGCTTCAACTAAGTACTGAGTTAAGGGTCTGAATACTTTTGTCAATGTGATATTTTCGTTTTTGCTTTTTAATAAATTTGCAAAACTTTCGAAAATCCTGTTTTCTCTTTGTCATCATGGGGTATTGAGTGTAGATTGATGAGGGAAAAAATGAATTTAAACGATTTCAGCATAAGGCTGCAACATAACAAAATGTGAAAAAAGTGAAGGGGTCTGAATACTTTTTTGAATGCACTATATATATTACCACGACTATAATTGAAACACTTTGCCTGGTTTCTTCTTCTTATTCAGAATTTTATCAAATGTAGGAGCAAATCCCGCCATAATGAAACAATTGCCTTTTTGATGATCAAGAAAATGTCTGTCTGTGTGCAAAATCGAGGCTCATGTAAGAGTGAGACTATAGGGAAGTCGATGATAGAGCAGAGGAGAGCAACAAACTGACATTGGGGTAGTGAGGAAAAGGAAGCCACAAACGAGCAGCGGAATGGGTGAACAGGGAAAGGAAGGGATAAAGAGAACTTCCTCGTTCTCTTCAATCTCATTCTTCCCTCCAGGTTTTCAAGAGAGCTGTTTACCACAGTCTCAGATCATCCACCATCCAAGACCATAATATTATCTACCAACATTAACCCTCCCCGAGCTCACCTCTCTCTCTCTCTCTCTCTCTCTCTCTCTCTCTCTCTCTCTCCCTCTCTCTCTCTCTCTAAGTTTCAAGTTTTTCCTTCCTGAGAGTTTTTCAGTTGATCCATCTTTTCCACCCCGTGTGTCCTCCACAAGACCTCATTCTTCCTCCCATCCATTATTTGTCAAAATATACCTCTCGTTTGGTCTTATCCCTGCTGTTGGCATTTCCCCTATCTCTCTTTCTGCTGTTCCTTTTATTCGAGCTGTTACGTCCTGGTTCAGTCTGTTCTAGCTCCTTCACGAGCCACGACACTGTATACAAACAAGACTGACAATCCAACAACAGCATAGCTGGGCTTGGATCTGCTGAGTACAGGATCTGCTGCCTCCTGTCATGTGACCAGATCCTCAGCTCTGATTGGCGGATGTTTGTGAGGGACATACATACATACACTGGATGGACAGACAAACACTGTTCCAGACGCATTGCCCTATGGGCTATGTCGTAAAAAGGGAGGAGATGTTGCCGAAGACAGGAAGAGCTGTTTTGGTAAAGAGGGGTTGTTTTGGTAAATGAGCTTCGAAAGCAAAAAAAATGTTCAGACATTCTGTCTTGTCTTGAGCAGAGTCTTCTATGAAGCTCTTTGGGGTGTAAGAGGGGATGAAGGGAGATCATACACTGGAGACAGACTTGACAATGTACCACCGGAACTATGAGGAAAGAGACAGACGGGTTTGGAGAGTTCCCCTTGATTAGGTAAAGTTCCCTGAGGATGGACACGCACTTGTTCTAAGCCTTTTGGAACAACAACCTTTTGAAGCCCACGGGTCATGCTCACCTTCCATTGTCAGAAAGAAAGCTTCACCACATGACTCGTGTACTCGAGCCAAGAGGATGAATCGGAGAACTTGTACAGATGCGATGGGATAAACCTGTACATCAAAGAGAGAAGTCTTACTGTATGTGAAAGCATTCCCAGAAAGAGTCAATATCGGTTGCAGAAGAGAGTGAAGAAGAGTCTTTTAGTGAAAGGGCAGATTGCAATCCCTGTTTTTCAGCTTAAGTCAACAACCAGATGCAGCATAATTGAGGCAGCTCTCTATCTCCAGCCAAAGAAATTTGGATTTTCATGGTCAGAAAAGTGTGGTGGAGGAATTCAGGAGAGGTTGAATGGAATTTTTGTCATTTCCAGGGCGGAGGGCATATTGTTTGCAAAGATCCATGGTTAGAAAGTTCACAGATTGGGAGACAACCTCAGACTCACAGAACACCTTAGCCGCAATGCCATGGATAGTTGCCATAATATTGCATTTGATGGGCTAACTGACGGCCTGGATGCAACTGAGGTTGTTGTTGCTGTTGTTGTTGTTGTTGTTGTTGTATAGCCCCAGACAGTTCTCCAGAACAAGCCCGTGGCACAGAGACAACTGATCGATCTCCCAGAAGCGACCCCGAAATCCCCCACATCCAAGATGGTGTACCCCCGCCTTCACGAAGTCAGCACCATGGCAAAGTTAGAGAGAGGGAAAGAAAGAGAGAGACAGAGAAAGAGGAGACAGGAGACAGAGACAAGAGGGAAAGGGCCGATCCATGGCGAATCCAGACAGCAGGGAAGAATGAGGAGGATTTGGGTCCCTTCTTGCATTGGGGGGAACAACCACCATGAAGAGGCGTGGCTGATAGCTGTATTGATGTAGGTAATCCACTGATGTGCATCCATGACCGAGGTTGTGGATCCACTGTTTGGAGTGGTTCTGGGCTGAAAGGATCAAAACCTCGAGGAAGAAGGGTGCCTAGCTCATGAGCCGTGCAATCGGAACACCAGTCAATTGCTTACAGTTTGAGGTTCTTACTCTAATTAAGGGAACTACGTATGTTTGGAGGTTTACATTTTAAACTAGAACGGTATTCAGTAGAGAGCAAACCTCCGCCTGGTTGGACATAGCACTCATTGGTGAAGAATCACTTAAAAAATTATATCAGGTGGATCCGGATCCGGATCTTCACCAAAATTGAATCGATTCTTCCTTGTCACACACACAACCTGTCCAACAAGTTTCGTCCAAATCCAACCATAACTTTTTGAGATATCCCGCTATGTATCGTTTTTGGCCCTATCTCCCAATAGTGAAGTCACTTTAAAAAGTAAATAATTCTCATATCCAAATCCAAATTCAGATCTTCACCAAAATCTAATCAAATCGTCCTTGTCAGACACCCAACCGGGCCACCAAGTTTTGTCCAAATCAGTCCACAACTTTTTGAGATATCCTGCTATGTATCGTTTTTGGCCCCATCTCCCAATGGTGTAGAATCACTTAAAAAGTTCTACTAGCCGGATCCGAATCCGGATTTTCACCAAAATCAAATCATTTCATCCTTGTCACATACCCTACATCTGTGCCAAATTTCGTCCGAATCCGTGCACAACTTTTTGAGATATTTTGTTCACAAATGGACAGACAGACAGACAAATGGACAGACAGACAGGGGTGAAAACATAACCTCCATGCACCTTTGGATCATTTGGCGGAGGAGGTAATGGAGTTGAATACAGGATGTTGTGAAATTAACATCATTTACAAAAATCCTTAAAATTTTATTATACTGTATGAAAAGCTGATACTGTACAATTAATTACCTTCGCAAAAGCGGAAGGTTATGTTTTGATCGCTGTGTATTTATTTGTATGTCTGTGTGTGTGTGTGTGTGTGTGTGTATGTTATTCGCATAACTCAAAAAGTATTCAACCGAATTGCATGAAATTTGGTGGGATGATTGGTTATTATACGGGACACATTTGGTTAGATTTTGGGAGCAATCGGGTCAAAGGTCAAGGTCAAGGTCACGAAAAGGTCAAAATCGTATTTTTACCATAGCGCGGTCAATTTTTATCCAATTGGCATGCAACTAATGCCAAAATGTTCAGAATTCAATGCCCGATCTTGTGATATACGACATGACCCAGTGAAGACATTACCCTTGTTAGCGGTTGGGGGTCAAAAGTCAGGGGGGTCACGACCTTGCAAAATGTGCGTTTTTTGTCATAACTCGGTCAATTCTTATCCGATTTGCATGAAATCAGCACCAAACTGTTCACTGTTCTGTTCCCTACACTCCCATGCCAAGTACAGAACAGTAGCTGCGGCGAAGGTATGCGCTCTACCGAGTGCCCGTTCTAGTTACACCTGTGTCTGTGTCTATCCAGGGCAAAACCGTTTTACCATTCGAGCTTTTGTTTTCAAATTTTAAACAAGACCTTATTGTGAGACTATGGAGAAGACTAATTATTAATTGGCTCAAAATGTCAAAGGGCAAAGTCACAGTAAATATAAATAGGCTGAAGGAACTGCGCTCCAACGCGAGTCGAAAGAATTGACGCGACCAAAGACGGAATTCGTCCGAGTTGCTTTATTGAAACAAAACAGCTCAGGTATTCTGACAAGCCCGTTTATCGGGCAGCAATATATATACACATTTATGTCGGGAAGTTTGCCCGGCAAAAGCTATACCGGGCATGCCCGGGTGTCAAGGGCGAGCCTTGGAAAGGCGAGTCTGGACCTGCCCGGACATGTTTGGCTGCGGCCTGGCAAGTCGAGGCTGGGCGTGCCCGGGCGCTCTGGATGAGCACTGGAAAGGCGATAGCGGGCATGCCCGGACGCTCTGGGCGAGCCCTGGAAAGGCGATAGCGGGCATGCCCGGACGCTCTGGGCGAGCCCTGGAAAGGCGATAGCGGGCATGCCCGGACGCTCTGGGCGAGCCCTGGAAAGGCGAGAGCGGGCATGCCCGGGAAAGACGAGACCGGGCGTGCCCGGGAGGTTCGGGCGTGCCCGGGAACAGTGAGTCCGGGCATGCCCGGGAGAGGCGCGTCTGGCCGTGTTCTGGCCGGTGCAAGGCGATTGTGTGCATCCAGCGGTAACCGCTACACACGCCCCTCCAGAATCGACCTGCACTGGCAGGGTCAATTTAAGGGGGTTCCAGATGACCCGGCCGAAGCGACCCCTGGAGGGTCGTGGGGAGGGGTCCGACGTGGTGGTGGGTGGTCGAGCGGGGGGAACCGTGGACGGGGGGCGGCCTCGCCACGGAGGAAGGGCCAACCGTGGTGGTTGGTCGACGTCCATGTGCGCCGGTTTGAGGCGGTCCACAGAAATCCGGTCCGGCCGGCCACCGAAGTCGACGATGAAAGACTTGTCGCCCCGTCGCAGGACCCAGAAGGGCCCGTCGTACGGCGGCCGGAGTGGCCCCCGGTGCGCGTCATGACGCACAAAGACGTACTCCGCTGTGCGAAGCGCCGGGGGGACGTAGGACTGGGGGCCACCGTGGCGGGACGTCGGCACGGGGGCAAATCGTCGGGCGGCCTCCTGGAGGTCCGAGCGCTGGCGAGCAGCGGACCAGGGACTGGTAGCGTCGGGCACGAATTCGCCCGGGACGCGGAGCGGCTGGCCGTAGACGAGCTCGGCGGCGGACGCCTGGAGGTCTTCCTTGGGGGCCGTGCGAAGGCCCAAAAGGACCCACGGCAGCCGGTCGGCCCAACCGTCGTCCTGAAGGCCGGCCATGAGTGCGGCCTTCATGGAGCGGTGAAACCGCTCACACAACCCGTTGGCTTGGGGGTGGTAGGCCGTGGTGTGGTGCAGCGTGACCCCCAACGAACGGGCGACCGCGCCCCAAAGCTCAGACGTGAACTGTGGGCCGCGGTCGGACGCGATGTCCGCTGGTGCGCCGAAGCGCGCGACCCAGGTGGCGATGAACGCCTGCGCCACGTCGGCGGTGGTGGTGGAGGTGAGGGGCACGGCCTCCGGCCACCTGGTGGTCCTGTCCACCATGGTGAGCAGGTGGGTGAACCCCCGCGAGGGGGGCAGGGGACCCACCAGGTCCACGTGGACGTGGTCGAAACGCCGTTCAGGCACGGCGAAAGGTGCCAGCGGGGCCTGGGTGTGGCGGTGGACCTTGACCCGCTGGCAGGCCGTGCAGGCGTTGGCCCAGTCGCGGATGTTTCGTCGAAGGCCGTGCCAGACGAAACGTGCCGACACCAGCTTCTGAGAAGCTTTCCGGCCCGGGTGAGAAAGGCCGTGGATGGAGGCGAAGATGCGGCGCTGCCAGGAAACGGGCACGATGGGGCGAGGCTGGCCCTGGGAGACGTCGCAGAGCAGGACGGTGCCCGCGAAGGGAATGTCGGCCAGGCGGAGGCCCGTGTCCGCCGCACGGAGTGCCTGCACCGAGGCGTCGGTGATCTGGTAGGCCGCCATGAGCGCGAAGTCCACGCCAAGGTGGACCGCGTTCGCGCTGGCCCGAGAAAGACAGTCGGCCACGGCATTGTCTTTGCCGGCGACGTGCCGGATGTCCGTGGTGAACTCCGACACGGCGGAGAGGTGGCGCTGCTGGCGGGCCGACCACGGCTCCGTGACCTTAGCCATTGCGTAGACCAACGGCTTGTGGTCGACAAAAGCCATGAACGGGCGGCCCTCCAGGAAGTGTCGGAAATGGCGAACGGCCAGGAATAGCCCGAGCAGCTCGCGGTCGAACGTGCTGTAGTTTAACTCGTTCGGCCACATGTTGCCGGCTGAAAAAAGCGAGTGGCTGCCAAACCCCGTCCACCCATTGCTCATGGACAGCGCCCACCGCGTAGTTGGAGGCGTCCGTAGTGAGGGCGATGGGCGCGTTGAGCACCGGGTGAGCCAGCAGCGTTGCGTCGGCGAGGGCCCGTTTGGCGCTGGCGAAGGCCGCGTCCATGGCCGCGGACCAAACAATGTCATGCTTGGCCGGCTTGCCCCGGAGGGCCTCGTAAAGGGGCTGCATGAGCTGAGCAGCACGGGGCACGAATCGGTGATAAAAATTCACCATGCCGAGGAACTCTTGGAGGGCCTTGATGGAACGGGGACGCGGGAACGTGGGGATGGCCTCGACCTTGGTCGGCAGCGGCACGGCCCCGGTCTTGGTGATGCGGTGGCCCAAAAAGTCAACGGTCGTCGTGCCAAAGTGGCATTTGACCGGGTTGACAATTAAGCCGTGCTCGCTGAGGCGACCAAACAGTGTTCGGAGGTGGAGGAGGTGCTCGGTGCGGGACGTGCTGGTGACGAGGATATCGTCCAGATAGACGAAAAGAAACGGCAGGTCGCGCAGCACGCCGTCCATCAAGCGCTGGAACGCCTGGGCCGCGTTCTTGAGGCCAAACGGCATCCGCAAAAATTCGAACAGGCCGAACGGCGTGATGACGGCCGTCTTCGGGACGTCGGCCGCCCGGACAGGTACCTGGTGGTAGCCCCGTATCAGGTCAATTTTCGAAAAGATGACCCGTCCCGCCAAACGGGCAGAAAAGTCCTGAATATGCGGGATCGGGTACCTGTCGGGGGTGGTAGCATCGTTGAGACGGCGGTAGTCGCCACACGGGCGCCATCCACCCCCCGGCTTTGGCACGATGTGCAGTGGCGAGGCCCACGCGCTATCGGAGCGCCGCACGATGCCGAGGTGCTCCAACGCGTCGAACTCGGCCTTCGCCACGGCGAGCCTGGCCGGGTCGAGGCGGCGGGCCCTGGCGTAGACCGGCGGGCCCGTAGTGGGTATGTGGTGCTCGATCCCGTGCCGCACCGCGACGGCCGAAAACGTCGGCCGCGTGAGGGCCGGGAATTCCGCGAGCAGGCGAGCGAACTTGTTCGCTGCCGGGAGGGCGCACGCCAGTTCGGTTGGCGCGGAGCTGCTCATTGTGCACGCCAGGGAGCTGAAGGTCTCGGCGTGGACAAGGCGACGTCGTTTGACGTCGACCAGCAGCCCGTGCGCGCAGAGGAAGTCGGCGCCCAGCAAAGCCACGGGAACGCTGGCGGTAACAAAAGTCCATTGAAAACGCTGGCTGCCGAAGCAGAGGGTGACGACGCGTGGGCCGAAAGTGCGTATGGCCGAGCCATTAGCAGCGACCAAAGAGGGGCCGCAAACGGCGTCCCACCTGTCCTGCTCGGAGGCGGGTATGACGCTCAGTTGGGCGCCGGTGTCACACAGGAAACGCCGCCCAGACGCTTTGTCCCGAATAAACAGCAAGTTGCCCGAGTGGCCGGCGCTCATGGCTGGGAATGAACGCCGGCCCGGCCGTTTCCCGACCTGCCGAAAGTGCACGGGGGCCGGCACGTCCGAGCCTTGTGTCCGAACCTGGCGTGGTAATAACACCACGCCCGGTCAGGTGGAGGCCCCGGCCGTCGTGTCGGAAGCGGTCGGTGCGGCGTGGTGGCCGCCAGTTGCACCGGCAGTTCGGCCTCCAACTGCGCAGGGCGCTCGGGCGTCGTGGGCGTCGCTTCGGACGGCGGCGGGCTCCAGGTAACCGCGCCAATGTGCTGGCCCGCCGAGGAGATCTTATCGGCTTCCCTGGCGAGGGCGCGGAAATCCGTGATCAACGTGCCAGCCAGGGCGAGGCGTACCGGGTGAGGCAGCTGGCGAAGGAACAGCTCGCGGAACAGAAAATCCGGAGAGTGCTCACCGAGCAACGAGAGCATATAGTCCATGCGCTCGGACGGGCGCGTGTCGCCGAGCTCGGGCAGAGCGAGCAGGCGCCGTGCGCGTGCTGCCGGTGAGAGGGCGAAAGCGTCGAGGAGGAGTGTCTTCAGCGCGTCGTATTTGTCAGCAGCCGGCGGGTGCTCGAGGAGGCTCAAGGCGCGGGCCGCGGTGGCGGAACCGAGCGCCGCCACAACATGGTGGAAGCGGGTGTCGTCCACGGTGATGCCTCGCAGGGCGAACTGGGAGTCCGCCTGGGTGAACCAAACAGCCGCGTGAGCCTCCCAGAAGGTAGGCAGTTTAAGCGTCACTGCCGTGTCCATGTCGGTAGGTCACCAATGAAGGAACTGCGCTCCAACGCGAGTCGAAAGAATTGACGCGACCAAAGACGGAATTCGTCCGAGTTGCTTTATTGAAACAAAACAGCTCAGGTATTCTGACAAGCCCGTTTATCGGGCAGCAATATATATACACATTTATGTCGGGAAGTTTGCCCGGCAAAAGCTATACCGGGCATGCCTGGGTGTCAAGGGCGAGCCTTGGAAAGGCGAGTCTGGACCTGCCCGGGCGTGTTTGGCTGCGGCCTGGCAAGTCGAGGCTGGGCGTGCCCGGGCGCTCTGGACGAGCACTGGAAAGGCGATAGCGGGCATGCCCGGACGCTCTGGGCGAGCCCTGGAAAGGCGATAGCGGGCATGCCCGGACGCTCTGGGCGAGCCCTGGAAAGGCGATAGCGGGCATGCCCGGACGCTCTGGGCGAGCCCTGGAAAGGCGAGAGCGGGCGTGCCCGGGAGGTTCGGGCGTGCCCGGGAACAGTGAGTCCGGGCATGCCCGGGAGAGGCGCGTCTGGCCGTGTTCTGGCCGGTGCAAGGCGATTGTGTGCATCCAGCGGTAACCACTACAAGGCTTTATTATTGCGTCCGCCGCACAGAGCGAGACGGCCATGCTTTGTAATCGCTTCTGTGTTGTACACCACTCCTTTCCTATTCCATCTCCAGGCACTGCATGACATCATCGCTGAGCGCCGAAGGGGGCCCAATGATGACGTGCGCTGAAAGGGAGTACTCAGTTTTCACTCCAGTTTTTGTACACCGCACCTTTCCTATGCCATCTCCAGGCATTGCAAATCGTCATTGCTGGGCACCGAAGGGGGCTCGGCAGTCACGCACGCTGAAAGGGAGTACTCAGTTTTCACTCTGGTTGTTTGTTTGTTTGTTTGCTTGTCCGGGCGATATCTCAGCCATTCTTTGAGCTAGGAAGCTGAAATTTTGGCACAATACTGAGCAAGTCCTCTTTCAAAAACAGTATTTTTTGTTTTTTGATTAATCAATTAATTGAGGAGTTATTTAAGTATTAGCGATTAATTAAGTACTTATTTAATTAATTAAATTTCCTTTCTCTTCTAACCATTAACTCAGGCACCTTTTGAGTTAGGAAGCTGATATTTGGACATGCCAATGAAAGGGGGATTTGGCTGCAAAGGTTATATCTTTGGCTGCAAAGATCATATTTTTGATTTATTAATTAATCAATTAATCGATTAATTATTTAATTATTCGATTAATGACTAAAAAAAAATTTGTTTTTTAAGTTACAGATTCTGATGAAATGGTGGTGGTTTATGTGTTCTCTGACCGAATTGATTAATAATTTAATTTTTTAATGATTATTATTTATTTATTTTCATTATTAATCATTTATTTAATTTCTTTCTCATTTGGCCAATAGCTCAGGCATCTTTTGAGCTCGGAAGCTAATATTTGGACATGAGTGACCAAGTGATGTGGCTATCAAGGATATTTTTGATTTATTGATTAATCAAGTAATCAATTAATCGATTAATTATTTAATTATTCGATTAATTACTAAAAAAAAATAAAAATTCAGTTACAGATTCTGATGAAATGGTGGTGGTTTATGTGTTCTGTGACCTAATTGATTAATAATTTAATTTTTAAATGATTATTATTTATTTATTTTCAGTATTAATCATTTATTTATTTTCTTTCTCATTTGGCCAATATCTCAGGAACCTTTTGAGCTGGGAAGCTAATATTTGGACATGACAGTGACCAAGTGATGTGGCTGTCAAGGATATTTTTGATTTATTGATTAATCATTTAATCGATTAATTATTTATTGGTGAATCAATTAATTATTTAATTTTTTATTAATGACTTATTTAATTAAATTTCTAAAAGATACATCATCGGATGAAGCACGAGTGGTTTAGTTATGCTATTAACCAATTGATTAAGAAAATAGTTTGAGATAATCTTTTATTGATTTTAATTATACAATTAATCAATGAATTAGCGTACACCTCTCCCTCCCAAAGCAGCCTCGATGAGCTGCACTGCGGTATTGCCGGGCGCCGGAGGCACCCCGGCGATGTCGCGCTGTAGGATATTTAATTATTTGGCAAGGGGGCGGTGTACTTTGAATGTATCTGTACTTGTTTCTTTCTTGTTTTCTTTCTTGTTTGTCCGGGCGATATCTCAGCTATACTTTGAGCTAGGAAGCGGAAATTTGGGCACAATAGTGAAGAAGTACTTTTGCAAAAACAGTATTTTTAAAAATTAATTAATTGATTGATTAATTACTTAATTACTATCTATTAATTAAGTACTTATTTATTTCCTTTCTCATCTGGGTGATATCTCAAGCACCTTTTGAGCTAGGAAGCTGATATTTGGACATGATACTGACCAAGTGATTTCGCTGTAAAGGGTATTTTTGATTTATTAATCAATGAATAGATTAATTATTTAATTTTTCGGTTAATTCAATGGGTTAATTAATTTTCAAAAAGTTACAGATTCGGATGAAACGCTGGTGGTTTTGGTATGCTATCAGCCAATGGAGTAATAAATTTATTATTTTATGGTTATTATTTATTTATTTTAATTATTAATTACTTATTTATTTTCTTTCTCATCTGGGAAATATATCAGGCACCTTTTGAGCTAGGAAGCTGATATTTACTCTTTGGATATGACAGTGACCAAGTTGTTTGGTTATAAAGGGTATTTTTAATTTTTTGATTAATCAATCAATCTATTAATTATTTAATTTTTTTGATTACTCAATTAATTTTCAAAAAGTTAGAGATTGGGATGAAGCAGTGGTGGTTTAGGTATGCTATGAGCCAATGGAGTAATACATTTATTATTTTATGGTTATTATTTATTTATTTTAATTATTCATTACTTATTTATTTTCTTTCTCATCTGCGCAATATATCAGGCACCTTTTGAGGTAGGAAGCTGATATTTGCTCTTTGGATATGACAGTGACCAAGTGGTTTGGCTATAACGGGTATTTTTGATTTTTTGATTAATCAATTAATCTATTAATTATTTAATTTTTTTGATTACTCAATTAATTTTCAAAAAGTTAGAGATTGGGATGAAGCAGTGGTGGGTTAGGTATGCTATTAACCATTTAATTAAGAGATTGATTAATTTACGATTATTGTTTATTTATTTTCATTACACATTTAATAAATTAATCAATCAATTATTGTACACTGCTCCCTCCCAATTCCGTTTCCATGTGCTGCATTTCTGGAGGATATTTTATTTATTTATTTGGCATGGGGGTGGTGTACATTGAATGTAGCTCTGCTTGTTTCTTTGTTTATTTACCTTTTGAGCTTTTGTTTGACTGTCCCAGCAATAACGTTTTAACCATTTGAGCTTTTGTCATCAAATTTCGGGCACAAAATTTTTGAAAAAATCAAATTTTCAACAAACCCTTGTTAGAAGAGTATGGAGAGCACTAATTAATAAATATTAGTTATTTCTTTTTCAGCTGTTCTTTTTGTCACGTTTAGTCGAGTTTAGTTTGCGTACAAAACAGACACTGATGGGCTTCGCACTTTGAAATGCCTTCTAGTTTAACAGGTGTTTGGATATATTGTTTGCTGAAGCTTTTTTCCACGGTTGTGTCCTTGGTAGTAGATTTCATTATTCTAGTGCCTGAAGAAAAACAAATAGTGGGATAAACCTGATATTTGCCAGACATATCAGTAACTAATAAAACAATTTATGTGCAATTTTCTCATCACCAAGACCTTTTGACTAAAACAGTGGGGTGACTATTTTTGGGACGACCAGTGTAACAACAACTTGTAAACGTGGTAGTACGAAACAGTATTCTTTGTCTTGGAAGTACATTGGAGCAGAGGCCGCATGTCTACGTGAGATGGAAAATTGAACTGGAAGTACCTTGTCTAGTTTTATCTTAATCAAAAAAATATTTTCATGACAAGGATTCATAAATACAACTCAACATTTATTTATTATAATACATTCGATTCATAACATACGACTCAAAAATGCTTTACGATGCAAAATATTATTTATGTTTGGCAAACAGTACTTTTTATGAAATAATTGCTTGCTTTGCTTAATATCCTGTGATGCCTGGCAGCCTATGGAGCCTCTTGAAGAACTCGTGCCACTTTTTTCTGTCTTGGGCCTACTGACTGATCGCCGTCCAGGTGGTTTCTAGCTCCGTCAGATCCTTTTCCACTATACGCTGCCAGGTCTCCATAGGTCATCCAACTCTCCTTCAACTTCCAGGCTTCCAACGTATTGCTCTTTTCGTGAAGTTGCTGTTTTCCATACGCAGTATACGCCCAATCCATCTCCACCATTTAATTTTAATTTCCTCCGTCATACTTTTCCTTCTGTACTCCCTTGTTGCTCACTCAATCCTGCCATAGGATTATTCATATATTTTGTGACCGGTATAAACTAGAGCGAAGTCGAGAGCGTGCCATCGCAAATGCCCATGCTTCCCACCTAAAGCAAAGTTTATGGAAGTTTCCACCAGGAATGGCAAAAGGTTCCACCAGGAATGGTAAAAGGTTCCACCAGGAATGTCAGAAGATTCCATCAGAAATGGCAAAAGGTTCCATCAGAAATGGCAAAAGGTTCCACGAGAAATGGCAAAAGGTTCCACCAGGAATGGCAAAGGTTCCACCAGGAATGGCAAAAGGTTCCACCAGTAATGGCAAAAGGTTCCACCAGGAATGGCAAAAAGGTTCCACCAGGAATGGCAAAAGGATCCACCAGGAATGGCAAAAGGTTCCATGAGAAATGGCAAAAGGTTCCACCAGGAATGGCAAAAGGTTCCACCAGGAATGGTAAAAGGTTCCACCAGGAATGGCAAAAGGTTCCAACAGGAATGGAAAAAGTTTCCACCTTGAATGGCAAAAGTTTCCACCTTGAATGGCAAAAGGTTCCACCAGTAATGGCAAAAAGGCCCCACCAGGAATAGTAAAAGGTCCCACCAGGAATGGTAAACGGTTCCACCAGAAATGGCGAAAGTTTCCACCAGGAATGGCCCAATATCAGAGTTTAAAATCCCCCCCCCCCCTCACACCTCCCCATTTTGACCCACCGGATGTCAAATCCAAAGAATCGTTACATATTCCATATGTTGTCGTTTTGTATTTATTGGTTTACCATATTTCTCTCATCCTCATAAATGTTATTTTTTGTAGAACATCTGAGTTCTCCCACTCCCTCCTCTTATAGTGTCGATGGACCCAAGATACATAAACCCCTCAACATCTTGTTTGGCCAAGTCATTGCACATGACGGTGTTGTTGATGTAGTCTCATTCTCTCTGTTTCGTCGGTGTTGTTTTTCAGTCCTACTTGCAGGCCATACTCCTGGAGCCTATATTTATCTTCTCTTGCATATTTTGTTTGTTTTCATTCCAATTCTTTTTTCTGAAGTGGAGATTTTTGATTGCCAGTTGCCAGATCAACAGATCAAAAATTTAAACGAAGGTAAATCCCTGACTTTGTTTGTTGGAATGAATCATTGATCTTGTTCCTCTTGTGGATTTTGTCAATGCGGCGGCTTTGTTGTTCGAGCATCTACTCTAAGTGCGAGGTTGATGGTTCGATACTGATCCAGGCTAAGCCATACCTAAGACTTTAAAAGGCAGCAAACTTTGCATTGATAAGTTTCATTATCCCCACGCTTAAAAATAGGAGATATCGTAATCGGCTCTATCTGTCTGTCTGTCCGTCTGTCGTGCCATCTCCTCCTAAATGGTGGTGAAGAAATTCAGGAAACTTGGCAGTTATGATCACCACATGGGAAGAAGGTGTGAGAGCAGCATAATTTTTGGGCCGCCCCAGGTGAAGGGTCAAAAGGTCAAATTTCCCCAAAAAATGCAATTGCAGGCACATTTTTAAAAATTCAAAAACATTTGAAAATGAAACTTTGTATATGCAATCAGCATTGGGGAACGCTTGAGATATGTAACGATTTTTGGTATTTGACCCCTGGTTCATGCCCCCAGGGAGTGGCAACGTTTCTACGGCGTAGCCCATCGGGCGAAGATGTCTAGAACAGTGTTTGCCCATCTTTATGTATGTATATCCCCTCAAACGTATAGCAATCAGAGCTGAGGAACTGGTCACATGATAGGGTGATGTGATTACATCTGATGTCATTACGGCGGTGTGGCGGCTGACTCTCCACACTCCACCATTTTGATTCCAATTTCGTTCAGGTCGAACATATTGTCGAACCTGTCATTTATCACAATCGCCATGCTCTACCTATACGTTTTTCATTCAGTGTGAAACACAAACAAACCGTTTGTTAAAATGACCATCAAATATCGAAAGCATCCGCGTTACGTCTCTTCCAACAAAACGGTACGTATAGGCCTTAGGCTTCATGCCTCACCTTCGAACTGCTTCGGACAAATTAAGCCCAGGTGTCTTAATACAGTAGTGCATCGTTTCAGCAGTATCATTTTTGTAATAGTAATAATAATAAGATAGTAAATATGACCATAACACTTTAATCCCAATGTCGTGAATACAAAGTTAATGAATTGAAGCGGTGTATGATTTATGAATCAATGATAAGTGGTGTACGAAACTAACAACCGCAGATGTCTGGAATTCTCCTCGGTTTTTTGATAGCATGTTATTAACCCAACCCTTGTGGGGTATATAGATTAGAGTAGATCTTCCCTCAGTTCTGTAAGTAAAACTTACCTCATAGATGTCGGGATTCCTCCAAATTTATTTGTTTAATATTATAAACAGCATTAGCGACTGTTTAAAGAGCTAATCATATGTGTTCGTGGTTTATAATATATTACAAGCCTGGCTATGCCGCTGTTAGACTTTCAGTCTTGTTGAATCAAAACTGAAGATCACAGGGGTCAAACACACACAAAAAAAACACGATTTTTAAAAAACTTAAACTTTGACATTGGGTCTTCTTGGTGGAACTTTTTTTTCCATCTTTCAACTTTGCTTTAGGTGGGAAGCGTGTGGATTTGCGATGACGTGCCATCAACTTCACTCTGTTGTCAATATTTCTCATGAACTTTGGAAAGTCAGTTTAAGGTAGTTTATTTGTCAGATTTGAATGTACAGTTGTTTTCAAAGACTAGCTTTCTTTTTCAGCTAAAATACAGCTGTGCTAATGAAATCGAGTTCTTTCAATATGAGGCCGTGACCAGAGATCCAATTCTGATGATAAATTCAACAAAATCCGAAGAGTTCTTTCATTAACAGCTCATAACAGTGTTCCCGCCCCCGTGTGCTCCCACATTCCACCACACAGGTGAAATCCATCTCCATTTTCCTTAATTAGTGTAAACAAAGCGTATTGTGTCATTACCGTCATGCAATGGCAGGTTGCTTGTCAACTGAGACAGTACAATGTCAAAAATGATTGCTCAGATGCTTGTGGCTAATTGTGTTCCATTGATCTTTCCATTGCTCATCGTCGTAAATGTAGATGTGGACAGGGAACTTGCATCCAGCAAAGAAACACTGATTGCCAAGTTGATTTCATACAGACTGTAAGTTGTTGGCAAAGCCTAAAGAGATCCAGTCACTGCGGCAATTCATCATCTGCACCAATTCCATGTGATTATTCTCTGGCGAATTAACACAGTTGTGGGATGTTCGCCAGTGAAACTAACACGCACTGCTTGTGAATCCCAGACGTTTTCCAGGCGAATTTTAAATGCGTTAACATGATGTGCTGTATTTTATGTTCTGGTTTTCAGGAGAAATACCCAATATGCACTGAACTCGGGTTTTTTTCTTTTTTCTTTTTTTTTTCTTTTTTTTATACATGGGCTTAGGCTCCTAGAGAAAAACCCAATATGCACTGAATTCTGGGGTTTTTTTCTTTTTTTCTTTTTTATGCCTCCACCCCCGGAGGTGGCCGGAGGAGGCATTATGTTTTTGGGTTGGCCGTCCACCTGTCCGTCCGTATTTGCTGAACCTCGTTTTTCTCAGCAACCACATATCTGATTGAGACGAAACTTTCAACGTAGGAGTGATACCCATGGAGAATGTTTTTATAATAATTGTGACGTCATCGGTCACGTGGTATGACAGCCATCTTGGATTAAACATAATTAATTTAAAAAAATATTTCTTGGAAACTGCTGTATGTAAAAATTTGAAACTTGGCACGTTGTCAAGCACTCCCAATGGGGAACAAAAGCATGATGATGATGACATCATAGGTGAAGTGATATACCAGCCAAAATTGTTTTAATTGAATTTCTTATCGTAAAAATCTGAAATTGCATGCACATGATATATGACCCATTTGTATTGAAATATTAAATTTATGACATCATAGGTCACATGGTGTGGCAGCCATATTGGATATAACCTAAAACCTCAAAAAAACATCTTCTCCCAAACCACCAAATCGATTGACTCAAAAGTTTACATGTGTCATTGACTAGGCATGGTGATTACAAGATGGTCACGAAAACATCATTGGTCACATGGTATGGCAGCCATATTGGATTGAATGAAAATATTAAATAACAAGTACAGATACATTCAAAGTACACCGCCCCCATGCCAAATAAATAATATCCTACAGCACGGCTCTGGCGCCCGGCAATACCGCAGTGCAGCTCATAGAGACTGTGTTTGGAGGGAGAGGTGTACAATAATTGATTGATTAATTTCATAATTAAAATCAATTAAAGATAATCATAAAATATTTTCTTTATCAAATGGCTAATACCATAACGAAACCACAAGTGCTTCATCCGAAGATGTATCTTTTAAAATTTTTATTTAAATAGTCATTCATAAAAAATTAAATAATTAATTTATTAATCGATGAATAATTAATTGATTAAATGATTAATCAATAAATCAAAAATATCCTTTATAGCCACATCACCTGGTCACTGTCATGACCAAATATTAGCTTCCCAGCTCAAAAGGTGCCTGAGATATTGCCCAGATGAAAAATAAAATAAATAAATAATTATTGAGGAAAATAAATAAATAATCATCGTAAGAAAATTAATTAGTTAATCAATTGGCTAATAGAATACATAAACCACCACCATTTCATCCGAATCTGTAACTTTAAAAAAAAAAAAAAATTAAATAATTCATCGAATAATTAAATAATTTATCGATTAATTAATTAATCAATAAAACAAAAATAGCCTTTACAGCCAGATCACTTGGTCATTGTCATGTCCAAATATCAGCGTCCTAGGTCAAAAGGTGCCTGAGATATGGCCCAGATGAGAAATAAAATAATAAAATAATAAATAATGAAAATAAATAAATAAAAATCAAAAAAATAAAAATAATTAATCAATTCGCTAATAGAACACATAAACCATCACCATTTCATCAGAATCTGTAACTGAAAAAAAAAGTCATTAATCGAATAATTAAATAATTAATAGATTAATTGATTAATTGATTAATCAATAAATCAAAAATATATTTTACAGCCAAATCACTTTGTCATTGGCATGTCCAAATATCATCTTCCTGACTCAATGGTGTCTGAAATCATGGCCAGAAGAGAAAGGAAATAAATAAGTACTTCATTAATCGCTAATAATTAAATAACTCATCAATTAATTGATTAATCAAAAAACAAAAAATAACTTTTTGATAAAGTACTTGCTCACTATTGTGCCGAAATTTCAGCTTCCTAGCTCAAAGTATGGCTGAGATATCACCCAGACAAACAAACAAACAAACAAGAAAACAAGTACAGATACATTCAAAGTACACCGCCCCCATGCCAAATAATTAAATATCCTCCAGCGCGGCATTGCGAGGGCGCCCCTGACACCCGGCAATACCGCTGAGCAGCTCATAGAGACTGTATTTTGAGGGAGAGGTGCACAATATTTGATTGATTAATTGCATAATTAAAATCAATAAAAGATTGTCATAAAATATTTGCTTAATCAATATTGGCTAATAGCATAACTAAACCACTAGTGCTTCATCCGAAGATGTATATTTTGGAAATTTAATTAAATAAGTCATTAATAAAAAATAATTTTTATTTATTTATTAAACAACAAATAATTAATCGATTAATTGATTAATCAATAAATCAAAAATAGCCGTTATAGACAAATCACTTGGTCATTATCATGTCCAAATATCAGCTTCCTTGCTCAAAAGGTGCCTGAGATATTGGCCAGATGAGAAAGAAAATAAATAAATAATTGATAATGAAAAAAATAAATAATAATCGTAAAATAATTAAATAATTAATCAATTGCCTAATAGAACACATAAAGCACCACCATTTCATCCGAATCTGTAACTTAAATAAATAAAAAATTAGTCATTAATCAAATAATTAAATAATTGATCGATTAATTGATTAATCAATCAATCAAAAATAGCCTTGACAGCAAAATTACTTGGTCATTGGCATGTCCAAATATCAGCTACCTAGCTCAAAAGGTGCCTGAGGTAATGACCAGAAGAGAAAGGAAATATATAAGTACTTAATTAATCGCTAATAATTAAATAACTAATCAATTAATTAATTAATCAACGAATCAAAAATATATTTTACAGCCAAATCACTTGGTCATTGGCATGTCCAAATATCAGCTTCCTAGCTCAAAAGGTGCCAGACATCATGCCCAGAAGAGAAAGGAAATGTATAAGTACTTAATTAATCGCTAATAATTAAATAATTCATCAATTAATTGATTAATCAAAAAACAAAAAAATACTGTTTTTGACAAAGTACTTGCTCACTATTGTGCCGAAATTTAAGCTTTCTAGCTCAAAGGATGGCTGAGTTATCGCCCGGACAAACAAGAAAACAAGAAAACAACCAGAGTGAAAACTGAGTGCTCCCTTTCAGCGTGCGTCACTGCCGAGCCTTCTTCGGTGCCCGGCAATGACGTTTTTCAGTGCCTGGAGATGGCATAGGAAAGGTGCGGTGTGCAATTATGTCTCTGAAACCGCTACCCTATCGATGCGAAATTTTACAAATATCATCGAACACCCTTGTTGCATATAATTTGAAAATGATTATGTCGTAGGTCACATGGTTGGGCAACCATTTTGGATAGAAAAACGAACCTTATCCAATCAACACAAAACTTCACAAACGTGATCCCCTATCCATACATATACAGAGTGTACATGTTTAAAGGTCATATGTCACGTGACATGGCAGCAATATTAGCGTGAAAGCCGATATTTAGAAAAATCCCTTCTCTGAAACCGCTTCACTGATCGATATGAAACCTGTCATGGCTGGTGAAAATGTGATACTTGTAAACAGCTGAAGGGATTTAAAATCAACGTTGTATATTTTTGGGACAGTGAACGAGGGCATCTATCCGTTGTGGAACTATGTGGAGGCATATTGGCGACACAGTCACATTGCTCTAGTTTATACATGTGCTAAGGCTGTAGTAGAACTGACACACACACACACACACACACACACACACACACACACACACACACACACGGCATACTGCAGTGTGCGAGACAAAAACTGAGCACAGCCACTGAGCTTGGAGGAAGTGATGTCACTACCTTCACTTCCCGGGATACTCTGGGTACCAGCGACGTCATGGCGCCGCTTTTCTCACCGTACTTAGCGGGCACTTCTTCAAGAGGAATTCCCTTCTCCCCATGGATGCCAACTGATAGGGATTGTCCATGCTCTATCATTTTCAAGCAAGGAAGCAAGTGTTTCTTTAGCAGCAGAGAACTACCAGACCATGGAACTACATCGATGATGAGCTGAATAACCTGAAATCTTTCAAATTTGGTAAAACAGGGGAGGAAACCAAGACAAATCCCCAAGCTAATACGTTAATGAGTAGTAAAGAACAACAATCCCAGAAAAGAGACTGACTGACCTCGCCGATTTATTGATGATGCCTCACGTCATTCGGGCAACACTCCAACCTGCATGGGAGATGGTCATTTCAGAACTCAATGCAACATGGCCAATGATCTGCTCCTTTCATAACGCACTTTGGGGATTCCAAAGAGGTTTAAACTGATGAGATTATCCCCTCGAATTATAGAATTTTACAAATGAGCGCCAAACCACCTCAACTCAAATGCTCTGCACCTTAGCCAATGACAACTAGAGGAAGGAGCAATATTTTATAGGATTACTCGACAAGATCTAAATTTTATGCACAAAGGTTAGACACAGATAGGGCTGCTGCTTCATGTCTGTTCGCGGATCATATTGTAGGTCCGACAACGTAATAAGAGCCCAATTCGGAAATTATTCTTCAAAATTCAGACTGTTTTACAGCCCATAAGGACCAGCGAGAGAATATCACTCGCTCAGTCTAATTTGGAATCCTCCATTGCGAACAATATTTACCAAAGCATGCTTGAAGCCTACGCAAGCGGATCGCTACTGGTTAGGGATACCATGATGCAGGTGCGTATTTGTGAAAGATGGGGTTGTACCTCCTGAATGAAATTGATGCTGTTATTTAATTTTAAGGCTTAAGGATTCATTGATGGAGAGCTGCATTTCCCATCTTATACTTCGCTCCTGAAGCCGAGAGGTGTTATATGAATAATACAATGCAATCTACTCGTCGTGCTGCCTTGCACTTCTCCCACATGCAGCGCTGCGCACATAATGCAGGATTGCTTCTCGTGAGCCTTCACTTGGCTCCCCCCATAATTTCGCCATAATTGCTTCCTGTGACCTGATGCTGTAATTACCAAGGGTAGTGTGCAATTACCAACAATTACATTGTTTTTATTTATTTATTTTTTGTTATGAAAGTTTATTATTTTATTATTATTCTACAAATTATTTTATTCTATAAATTTATTAATCTATCAACTATTATTCAATAATAGTCAATTAATTTAATTAATTAATATCAATTCAATTAATTTAATTAATTTATTTATTATTAATAATAATATTTTATTAATTCAATTGTTAATTTATTAATTTATTATCATATTATAATTATAATTAATTTATTATATAATTTAGTTGTTTATAATTTTATTATGAAAGTTTATTATTTATTCTTCTATCAACTCATTTCAGACCTGTGCTCATGAACAGAATGTTTCTATCATGGCATTTGCTAGTCTCCATCACATTCGCATTCTGCATTGCATTGTTTGCCAGTTTTAATTGGGTCTTCACGAAGGCTAATGTCTGCTCTGTATCTCATCCAATCTCCATCTATATTCCCCTATTTTACTCTGATAAAGGCTAATCTTCGTTATGCCCTCCTCACTTCATTTCCCGAAGCAGTTAACATATTCATATTGGTTTTTTGTTGATAAAATTGCTTTATTCGTGTCTATGTTGGTTAATTTTATATTTTCTAGTATGTGTTTCAACATTCCAGTGTGTTTGGTTTGGCTGTATGCCTGGGGTCGTTGTCCTGTTGGAATGTAAATCTTTGCCGCAGTCTAAGGTCTTTTGCACTCTGAAGCAGGTTCTCCTCAAGGATTTGCCTGTATTTGGCTCCTTTCATTGTTGCCTCTTGTTACGTGCTTCTCCCCGACCCCCTGGTCACGGTGTACCTCCGAGCCCCGAGAGGAGTCACGGCAGAAAAATGTGTTATTCTGTATGTCAAAGATCAATGGTGAAGCCACACCAATCGTTACTCACAAACAAATATTGTATTAAGATCACACAAGAATAACAGTACAACAATAATATGAATCAAAAGTACAATCAATATCCTATGATGGTACCATCAGTTTTATAATATATAACTCACTGTGCTTCAAGTGAGTGAAACAAGAACATCCCCAATGTCTCTAATGCCCACTCGATCCGCTCTAGTGATCGACAGATCAATGTCCAATCAAGACCAGAATCCCGTTGGGTTGGCAGGTACAGTCCGGCTGCCAAAGCTGTGCAAAGGCGCCCTCAAGGCGACTGGGAAATCCAAAGGCGCCCTCCAGGCAACTGAGAGATCACACCCTCGCGTATGGACGTTCAACAGCTCACAGTCGGCGACACGCAGACTTTCCACTCAAAAGCCACGTCACACACACACACCCCAGATCGACGTCTGAAGGCGGTGAAAATTGCTGACGAAGCAAAGAAACCTTGCTCGACGCGCAAAGCGTGCGAGTCAAAATGACCGATGGCCCGTACTCGAGAAGCAATGGCCCGATGATAATTCTCCTCGGAATCCACCACCAAAAACCTGACACGCAGGTTGATCGGTCACAGCGATGACAACTCTGTCGCAGGAATCCCTTTCCCGGGAAACCCGAAAGTTCGCTAGTGACTCCCGTTCAACAACGTTCGCTTCAGAACTCGGAGCAGCTCGGCTTTCTTGTCCGACTCACTCGCTCCACCCTCTTTTTCTCTTCTTCCTCTTTGTTGTCCTGTTCTGGTTTTATTTAAAACATTAACCTTTAACTTTTGAAAATAGAAATATCTATTTCCTTTAAATGACAACAATAGTAATACATGGAATCAGAAATGTTTACAGTGGATGAAAACCACCACAACGGAAGTGACGAATCCGTAACACTTCTATCCTTGCAAGTCTCACAGTCCCTGCCGCTGAAAAGCATCCCATAGTATGATGCTGCCATCAACATGCTTCGCGGTATGGATGGTGTTAGACAGTCTGACACAATGGTGCAGGACTTATCCACCTACCTTTGAGCTGCCTTGCCTGGGTTCGATTATTGACTTGCCTATGTACTGCCAGATTGGTGCTTTGCAGACTAGGCTTTCTGTCTTCCGGCATTTGTCAGTGGATCTTTAAGATCCCACTGTGACATTTGCAAAGAGTCGGTGGGCTATTCCTGCTCTCACTTCCTGATCTGACATAGCTATTTTGTTGCAGTCAAAGTCACCGAAAAGGGTCCTGCTCATTTGGTCGTCAAATCACAGCACATTATTTATAATTGAAGAGGCATCAGTACAAATTAGGATAACACTGCGCCCGCCTGTATGCCAGCATGACTCTGTTCCCTTATCAAGTAAGCAAACCCGCACGATAACATGATTTGGCCTCAAGTTGATGTTCGAGTTAAGATTCTGTTCGAGTTAATAAGCTTGAACTTCTGCTGCTTCAAAAATGCTCTCAAAGGTTCCTTATACCCTTACACGGCACTGATCTGTCCAAAATCTCTTCATATTTAGCAGCTTCAGGTGAACTTTAAAGTCACGTGGTGCACAGAAATGAACACCATTGGATAAATGCTTTCAAACAGACTGTTTTTAACATGAAAATAAGTAAATTCAACTCTTTGGCAATTACCCACTGGAAAACAAAACTTTTAAGGCATGCCAGAAGCCTGTCGTTTGTGAGTACGATGCAAGTCACACATTGTGAATGACTTTTAATGCCCCCAGGGTATGTTTTAATTAGCACGAAAATTATCCTCTCTCAGCCCTCGACCCTCCCCAGCAATCCAAGATGTACTTGTTCTTCCAGTAACCTGCTGCTGGTCAAACTTCCAAATTCCATGCTAATTGTGCCCCTAAACTCTTTTGATCCTTATTTTCCTTATGTGGAGGCAACTTCCAGAGGCCTTGCTATATCCCACTCTTCCCTCTAGGTGTTTTAGCAGGTGGTGCAGCACCATCACATGTCATCACTAATCCTTACACACAATCTTTTTATATTTTACCTCCATTAACCCTTCCTAACACAACCCTCCTCTCTATCTACGTTTTTTACTTTTCGTTCTTTCCTTTGCTTATGGTGTCCGAGAGTTGCCGAGCTGCTCTACTGTCAGGTCATACCATGTGTCACCTTGTTCTTCCACGAGTCTCGACCTTGGAGAGAAAAAAAAAACGTATACCAGAGTGTGCTTTTCAAAATGTTACAGGCATGAGATACTACCAAATTTTAAGAAATTCCAACATATATATGTATATATGTATGAGAATCCTTTAGTGGGCCTGACGTTTCAGTAGCTGATGACTCACCAATAAGCAATGAAGCTGGTCCGGTGGATGAGGTGGTGTGTAGCATTGTCATTCTCATGCTTGTGCTACTTGTAAATGTCTGCAGCTGTGGACGAACTCAGGTAGGGTTTGAAACAGCATAGGGCTTACCTCGTGTCACTTTTCTTGGTTGCTTTATGCTGCTTTCTTTGGCTATAAGGACAGAGTGGTAATTAATTATATGGTCCTAGCCACAGCTGGTGGTAATTGATTCGTTGCAAGCTGATTTCTTATTCCCTCCAATTACGGGTGAGATGTGATTGAGTGTTGACAGGATGGCCTAGAGGTACGCTCACTCAACTCTAACTATCTAGACTGGGTTTGAATCCCCATCAGCTATAGACTGTCATCTTGGGGTTTCACAGAAAGGGTCATTCATCAATGTGTGTGCCATCGCTCGGATGGACGTTAAACTGCAACATCTGCTGGCATTAGTTGGTGGATGTTAATGATCCCTCAGTGTCCTTCATGTAGAGCTGTATTGCAAGATGGCGGAGGGTCTCATTTGCATGGCACACCATTGGATCAGGTCATATAGTACATCGGATTGGGAGATATATATGTATATACTGTCATATATATATATATATATATATATATATATATATATATATATACATACATATATATATATATATATATATATATATATATATATATATATATTATATATATATATATATATATATATATATATATATATATATATATATATATATTATATATGTACATACAGTGCCTTCAGAAAGTATTCGCACCCCTTGAAATTTTCATATATATTTTTTTGTTGTGTCACATATTTTGTATTCAGATTTTGTATTCAGAAATTTCATATTATTTTGTGTCACAGCCTAAATTTGAAATGGATTAAATTGAGATTTTTTTTGTCACCATCTGCACAAAATATCCCACAATAACAAAGTGAAAATATGTTTTTATAAATTTTTACAAATTTATTGAAAATGAAATGCAGAAACATCTAATTTACATAAGTATTCAACCCCCCGATTCAATACTTTGTAGAAGCGCCTTTGGCAGCAATTACAGCTTCGAGTCTTCCTTGATATGTCTGTATCAGATTAGCATATCTGGATTTGGGGAGGTTCTCCCATTATTTTCAGATGCCCAAGCTCTGTCAAGTTGGATGGGGAGCATCTGGCGAACAGCAATCTTCAAGTCTTTCCACAGATTCTCAAAGGGGTTCATGTCTGAGCTTTGGCTGGGCCACTCAATGACTTTCACGTTCTTGTTCTGAAGACATTCCAGTATTTCTTTGGCTGTATGATTGGGGTCATTGTCCTATTGGAACGTAAATCTTCGCTGCTGACTAAGGTATTTTGCCCTCTGAAGCAGGTTCTCCTCAAGAATTTGCCTGTGTTTGGCTCCATTCATGGTTTCCTCTATCCTTACAAGTCTCCTAGTCCCTGCTGCTGAAAGGCATCCCCATAGGATGATGCTAGAGGAGTTAGTCGTGTGATGCTGCACCACCATGCTTCATGTTAGGGATGGTGTTCGATGGGTGATGAGCTGTGGTCAGTTTCTACCAGATGTAGCGCTTTACATCCCGGCGAAATAGTTAAATTTTCGTCTCATCAGACCACAGAATATTTTTCCTCATGCTCTCAGTGTCTTCCACGTGCCTTTTTGTAAACTCCAGGCATGCTGTCAAGTGCCTTTTTCTCAGGAGTGGCTTCCATCTGTTCACTCTCCCATAAAGCCTAGATTTGTGAAGTGCTGCAGAGACTGTTGTCCTATTAGCAGGTTCTTTCATCCCAGCCAAGGAACTCATCCTTCTGTAGTTCTGTCAGAGTGGTCAATGAGTTCTTGTTCACCTCCCTGACCAAGATCCTTCTTGCCCGGTAGTTCAGTTTGGTCGGACGGACAGCTCCAGGAAGAGTCTGGGTAATTATATATTCTTTCCATTTCCTAATGATGGAGCTCACTGTCTTGGGAACCTTCAACACTCTAGAATTTTTTTTTACCCTTCCCTAGAACGATACCTCCTCACAAGTCTATCTTGGAGTTCTACGGTCAATTCCTTGGACTTCACGGTAGAGGTTCTGCTCTGACATGTACTGTTAACTGTGGGGCCTTTTATAGAAAGGTGTTTCTTGCAAAATCATGTCCAATCAATTGAGTTGGCCACAGGTGGATTCCAATTAAGTTTTTGAGACATCTCAAGGATGATCAAAGGAAATTGGATGCACCTGAGCTCAATTTGGAGTGTCATAGTGAAGGGGTTGAATACTTATTGACTTGAGACATTTCAGCTTTTCATATTTAATGATTTTGTAAAGAAATATTACTTTGATATTATGGGGTATTATGTGCAGATCAGTGACAAAACCTCCAATTTAATGTCTTTTAAATTTAGGCTGTAACACAACAAAATGTGAAAAAGTCAAGGGGTATGAATACTTTGTAAAAGCACTGTATATCTCGAAATATATTCGTGAAACGCCAACCAATGTCTTTCTTTTGGCTCAATTAAAATGCTCCCTTTCGCGTCTGACAGATTGTCCCACAATTTCGAGAACTCTTTTGGAACAGCCAGTCGAACCGCTTGTTTCATGGTTGAAAAAAGAAGAGGAGCTAATTGCCTCTCACTCTCACTCTGAATGCGCAATAAAGGAGCGTAAAATAGATTAGCATGTGCCAAGCGGCCTGGCAATCTTCCAATGCCAAGGCAATTGCTCTTGATCATATTTTGAACTTTCCCGGCTGTCAAAAACCTTAACCAGCCCGCTAATAATTGGATAGCCTTGGCTCCGGTGTACAAGTTTTATTCCGTATCCAATATGACAAATATGTAAGACGATTGTTTTTTGCGAAGGTGGCTCACTCGAGGCTTGGTGTCCCTAGGAAATCCCTAAGCGATGACTTTTTCCCGTTGAGATTGAAAATACATCATTTGAGGTTGGAAAGGGTTTCGAAGCACTTTGGCAAGTCTGATATTGTTGCAGAATCATGGAATTGCATCAAGATGGCACAGTCTCCTGACTGTGGCTAGCTTACAGCAATCCCTATAATGACACCACTTTGTGGATGCCGCACACTAGCATTACAGTCTCACTACCTGTGGTGCCCTACAGGTGACAGTCCCTTGACCAAGACTCGAAGATCTGTTTATTCGGGAGTAAAAGTTTCCTGGAAAGTCACCGAAATCCCATGTCGACTTATACACCGATTTTTTTTTGCTGAATCAAACGAGTGTGCGGTGAGTGACTGCATTACCTTAGAGAGCTGAATACATTTCTTTTTCTATTTCATTACCATTAAAATGTGGTCGCTCACACGGTAAGTGAAACCCGATGTTTAAATCTTTGGTTAAGGAACGCTGCGCAGTCTCTTCCATGTGCTTGTTTCCTGGGGAAGTGCTAGGCAGACATGTAGAAGAACCACCTTTGGAGGCCATTTTCACCCGCAGAGCAGGGGTTGGCCTTTTTCGGGCACCTTGGTCCCCTTTAAAAAGCAATGTTTTATGGCCGGATACCCTTCCTGCCGCCAACCCTGTTAGTCGCCTCTTGCGACACACAGGGAATTACCAGTGAGCTGGTACTCAATTTGCTGACCTCAGAAGGATGACAGGCTGAGTCAACCCCCCTGGCGTTAATTCAGCGATCGACCGGGATTCAAACCCAGGATCCGAGGATCCCTAGCCGGCACCCTAAACGCTAAGCCAACATCAGGCTCTTCGGCAGATATGTAGAAAGAGAGGATATCTCAGCTGCGGTTACACCGAGGCCCCGGGCGTTGAGGTTTAAAGGGAGGACTTCTGTCAAAAAGGAACTACTTCTTTCAGTGTTGTGACATGCAAGTGAGAGCCTCCGCTATCTTGCAATACAGCCGTTGTGATTTTGGGATTATGGAACATTATGGGTTGTTTGTCCAGTCACTTAAAGTTCAATAAAAACCCAAATACTTTTACATTTCAAAGACCTACTTCACATATGTTTTGTATTTACTAACAACCACTACCTACTTGTGCTCCTGCTTTGGTGTAATTCCTGTGACATGTATGGTTGGGAACCACAGGAATTGAAAACCGAACTTCCTGCCATTTCTCACTTGAACCCTTCCTTTATGTAATGTTTGTCAATCAAAAACAGGCCTCACCGGATCAATACTTCCCATTCAGTTTTCTCTTTTTTCAAATATTCCTTCAATCCCATTGAATTTTTTTTAATGGAAGTTGCATTGTGCTAGGTATTCCAATACCCATAGCTTTCGGAGTTAGAGGGTAACCCTTTTATCATAACCAACTCTGTGCTTTAATGACCCAGTCTAGTCGGCGCCAGGAGAATGGAAGGGGGCGGCAGGAGGGAGAGGGTGGCCTTCCTCAGCTCCCTGGCCCAAATTGGCATTCCACTTTCTTGCGAGCATTGGCTGGCCTAGGGACTAATGCAGGGGCGGCGTAAGGGTCCGCGACACTCTTTTGAACACCTCTGTTTTGAGTTTGAAGGCAATCCTTTGAGGCTGTTTGTTTTGTTCGGCCATTTCACTTTTTCTTCAGTTGCACCGCTAAGCGGTGCAGACCTTGCCACAAAAGGCTCGCCCGCACTGGCGATACCAGCACTCGGGTTTATCGTGTACACGTCCCTGGCGAACATCAGCGACAAAAGCCACAAAATGTTACTTCACCTTGAATGTAACCTTGGGATTTATTTTTTTTAACAAAAAAATGGTGCATCACCCTCGTGACGGAGAGAGAGACAGAGACAGACCACCTTTCGAGGCCATTTTCCCCCACACAGCAGGGGTTGGTCCGTTTTCGGGCACCGTGGTCCCCTTTTTGAAGCAATGTTTTATGGCCGAGTACCCTTCCTGCCACCAACCCTGTTAGTCACTTCTTGCAGCACACAGGGAATTGCCAGTGAACTGGTACTCAATTTTCCGACCTCAGAAGGAAAACAGGCTGAGTCAACCCCCCTGGTGTTAATTCAGCGATCGACCGGGATTCGAACCCAGGATCCTAGGATCCCAAGCCGGCACCCTAACCGCTAAGCCAACACCAGGCTGTTTGCATCACCCTCGCGAACAATGTATTAATGAAAAATTTAAAGAGCTTTAAAAGTTGCTTGAAAATAAGCAAACCCAAGACAAACATTCGTTGCTTTGATTTCAAGCAGACCAAATATATAATTCAGACAATCTTTCTTTCTTTAGAAGCCTGCATCATGTTTATGAGCCATCGAGTCCCTGCTTATTAGCGTGTTTAACATGTTCCAGACAAACGACGAGAATAGCAGAATGCTTTATTAGGTGCACAACACGAGGCATTGCTGAAACTTCCGTGACAGGCCCGAAGACCTGACTAGGCCCAGCAGGCTGGCATCGCCTGCGGCTCTGGCATTTTCTGTTATGTTCAAAGCATTCGTCCGCTGAAGTTTGCAAATTGCGGTTGATAGCGATGGCATCGGAGGAATTTGCATAATTTGATAACTACATCGGCAGAATCGAGGCCATAATCACCACCACCTCCTACACTCGTATGTGCCTATTGCTATTCATTATCCCATTACCTGCTTCCCTTCCCTTACTTTTGGTTTCTCCTTTCCCGGCAATAAATTACTACCTCTCTTTGTGCTCGACTAGGTCTGTCTGCCCACAGTTCCGCCTCGCTCCTTTGTCAGCCGTTCATTTCTTTCCCAGCAAAACAACTCGCACATTCTGATCTATGGCTGGTCATCCTATCCCCCTGTCATCACTTCCTCAACCCTCATCATGTGATTGTTTTTTCAAGTCTTTATCTGTTCTGTATTTCTCAAGCATTTCATAGAAAAACATAATTATTATTGTTTTTTATGATTGTTACAAGTAAAAAATCACGTCAAAAATGATGGATTGGAACAGTTTATTCGACAGTGCAGCCTCGTAAATGTGCCAAAGTTTGAAGCCTCTGCCTAGTGTCAGGTATGCTTATACAGTCACGTGAAAAAGTAAGTACACCCCATGTAAAGTTTTGACTCTTTCAACATATTTCAACATACAGCTATTTGATCTTCATTTCAACAATATTGATAGATAAAGGTGATATAATATAACAAGTATCATGAAACATTTACATTATGTAGTCCATTGTATAATTTAAATAAACATAAATGCAAATTTTGCATGTGGAAAAAGTAAGTACACCCCTACATTTATCACTACTTCAAATACCTAAAATTAGAATCAGGTGCACCAGCTCAGGTGTAAATGATTAGAACATCGTTAGAGAGGATCTTGGAGGAACCTGTCTTATTTAAACCTCAGATATTTAGTTTGGTTTGCTCTTTGTTGTTGAAGTGTGCAGCGTCACCATGCCGAGATCGAAAGAGCTCTCTGAGGCCTTCAGAAAGAAGGTAAAAGATGCCTACGAGCCTGGGAAGGTATTTTAAAAGATCTCCAAACAATTCGAGATCAATCATTCGACTATCCGGAAGTCATCTACAAGTAGAGAAGATTCCAAACAACTGCCAACTTGTTCAGGCCAGGCCGCCCCAGCAAGTTCAGCCCGAGAGCAGACCGCAAGATGCTGAAAGAAGTCTCTAAGAACCCCAGAATGTCATCACGGGACCTACAGGTAGCTCTTGCCACTGTTGATGTCAAAGTGCATGAGTCTACCATTAGAAAGAGGCTGCACAAATTTGATCTACATGGGAGGTGTGCCTGGAGGAAACCTTCGCTGTCCAGACAGAACATCAGGGCAAGTCTAAAGTTTGCCAATGAACATCTAGGCAAAGACCAGCACTTCTGGAACAATGTGCTCTGGACAGATGAGTCAAAGGTAGAGATATTTGGCCACAATACCAGAAGACATGTTTGGCGAAAACCAAAGACAGTATTTGACCACAAGAACCTGATACCAACTGTAAAGCATGGTGGTGGAAATATAATGGTTTGGGGCAGCTTTGCTGCATCAGGGCCTGGGCAGCTCACCATCATAGAATCCACTATTAATTCTTCATTGTACCAGAGGGTGCTTGAGGATAATGTGAGGCCATCTGTCGGAAAGTTGAAGCTCAACCGAAGGTGGACCTTGCAACATGACAACGACCCGAAACATACCAGTAAATCCACCAAGGAATGGCTCAAAAGAAAGAAATGGAGGCTTCTGGAATGGCCAAGTCAAAGCCGGATCTAAATCCCATCAAAATATTGTGGGGGGATTTGAAACGAGCTGCGCATGCAAGAAACCCCTCAAACATCGCACAGCTGAAAGAATTCTGCATGGAGGAGTGGGCAAAAATTTCTCCCAGTCGATGTCAGAGACTGGTAGACAGTTATAAGAAACGCCTACTTGAGGTTGTTTCTGCCAAAGCGGGCAATACCACCTATTAGAGCCAAGGGTGTACTTACTTTTTCCACATGCGAAATTTGCATTTATGTTTATTTAAATTATACAACGGACTACAAAATGTCAATGTTTCATGATATTTGTTATATTATATCACCTTTATCTATCAATATTGTTGAAATGAAGATCAAAATGTCACCCTCCCCCCCCCCCCCCCCACTTCACATGCCTCCCCCCCAAAGCCCTCTCCCTCCCACAGATCTCTCGATGTCTCCATGTCTCTCGGTCCCTGCTCTCAAATGTTGTGTTTGTGTCCTTCCCCCTCTCTCCCCATCTTGTCTACCGCTCCCGATGTTATTTGTTTTATGTGTCTGTTTGTCTTTCTGTGTGATTAATGTTCCCTCTTTCACGAGCCTCGATCTTGTATACAAAAAAAAAAAAAAAAAAAAAAAAATAGCTGTATGTTGAAACATGTTGAAAAAGTCAAAACTTTACATGGGGTGTACTTACTTTTTCACGTGACTGTATCTTCTTTATTTATTAGACGTCATACACTCGTTTTATTCTGCACTAATTTTTGGTGATGTGTAATCACCTGCAGCAAATTTCACCTCCCTGCACCTTGTATTTATTGTTGTTTTAAAAAACGCTTCTGTACACCACCCTTGAGGCTCGGTTTGCAAGCCACCATCTACACCTCCAATAGAAGAGACATAATTACTCTTTTATGGAAAATGTTTTTCGAGTTTGCTTTATCTTCAAAAACAGACCCTAGTGAACACACATTCATGTTAAAAGATTGGTAAAATTTACCCTTATGAAGAAGAAAAAGAGATCTGTACAAACACACAAACTAACATTGTGTTCTATATGGTAGATTATTTATTGGATTGGATTATTGGATTTTTTTTTTTTTTTTTTTTTTTTGTTTTTTTGTTTTGTTTTGTATACAATATCGAGGCTCGTGAAAGAGCGAACATTAATCACATGAACACACAGAAAGACAAACCGACACATAAAACATATAACATAGGGAGCGGTAGACAAGATGGGGAGAGAGGGGGAAGGACACAAACACAACATTTGAGAGCAGGGACCGAGAGACATGGAGACATCGAGAGATCTGAGAGAGGGCGAGGGCTTTGGGGGAGGGGGCGTGGGAAGGGGGCAGTGGGAGAGGTATAAAACATATGGACACTGCCAGGACTTCCAGGAAAGAAGTTGGAATTTCAAACAAGGTGGATCTGGGGTGAATTAGCGGGGGTAGAAAAGATCAAGGTTTTGGATGGGGGAAGATAAGAGATGGTGGTGAACAGCTGTTTTAAAGACCTGGAGGGAGGAGTGGGATTGAAGGGAGTGAGGGAGTTTGTTCCAGAGGCGGGAGAAAAGAGGAATGAAAGAGTGAAGGTGAGCGGAGAGCCGAGATTTCGGCAGTTTAACCATCAGAGGGTTGCTGGCAGATCTTGTGCGACCTGTAGGAATATTTGGGGGACAGAGCACAGAGAGAGCTGGGGGTGCAAGGCCGGAGAGGAGTCGGTAGAAGACAGAAAGACCACCTACCTGCCTGCGGTGAGTGAGTGAAAGGCCCTCAGAGATAGCTTCATCGCGGGAGATTCCAATAATTCTGAAAGCTTTGGTTTCAACAGCGTGAAGCCGAGCTAGGTGTGAGGCAGGAGCACCGGCCCATAGGGGAGAACAGTATTCCATTGAGCTGCGGATGAAAGCCTTGTATGTGGTGAGGAGCTCAGGTGTGCCGAGGAAGGACTTCGCACGACGGAGGATGCCCAGTCGGCGACTGGCTTTGGAGGCCAGCTTGGAAATGTGGTTTTCCCAAGAAAGATCATGGCAGATAGTGAGACCCAAAATCTTGAGCGACAGAACTTCTTGGAGAGGATTGTTGAGAAAGTAGATGGGAGGGTTGTCCAGTCGATCTTTTCGGAGAGACATAGTAAGAGTGTGAGATTTGTCAGGATTGAAAGACATGTTCCACTTGTTTGACCAGTCTGTGATTTTGTCCAGGTCTTCAGAGAGTGAGGAGGCAGCAGACTGCCGATCTGAGGGAAGAGGAATGGAGCGGCAGAGAGTGGAGTCATCAGCAAAGAGATAGAGAGGATTTTTGAGAGAGTCAGAGAGATCATTGATGAAGACCAGAAAAAGCACGGGGCCCAGAACACTGCCTTGGGGAACTCCAGCCTGAACAGGAAGAGGAGATGAGAGAAACCCATTCAGGGCCACACGTTGACGACGACTAGAGAGGAAGTCCGCCAGCCATGCGTGGAGATTTCCATGGATACCAAAGGAGGAGAGTTTGGTGAGCAGAGCGGGGTGCCAGACCGTGTCGAAGGCACGTGATATGTCGAGGGAGACAGCTCTAATTTCCTGTTTGGCATTGAGGACCTCCATCCATTGTTGAGACAGCAGATTTGTTTGGATTGGATTTATTGGATTGTCGACCCGACTATAAAATATTGGACCGCTCCTTCTTAGGCAAGGCCTTTCATCACAAGGTTGGATGGATGAAAGGCCGGGGAGCTGGTGGCATCAGGCTATGGACGTTAAATATCCCTTCCCTTAAAAACAATATCGGTTTCAAAATGAATTAAAATCTTCACTTTGTCTTTCAAATATCAAATTCAAATATCAAATTTCAAATCAAAATCAACCAAATTTCAAATTCAAATTCAATCAAATCAAATTCAATCAAATGAAATGAAATCAAATCAATGAAATTCAATCAAATTCAATCAAAATTCAATCAAATCAAAATCAATCAAATCAAAATCAAATCAAATCAAATTGAATCAAATTCAATTAAATGAATCAAGATCAATTTTTCAAATATCAATTTCAAATTTCCAAAAAAAATTCAAATATCAAATGTCAAAATATGAATTGGATAATTTGTCTTTCAAAAAAAAAATTCGGTGAGTTATCTCCGGCACTCTGAAAAATTTGAAGTTCCTCCCCAAATCACCTTCAGTTGAACGTCGGGCATGTGCCGCAGACTTGGACCAAAAACATTCCCTGGCCAAACTACCTACATGGAGGTAGGAATAATTGGGGCCATTAAAGTAGTTATATATCAGTAGTAGGAGTAGACAGCAATATTACTTCCGTCATTTTGTACCATTTGGTGTTTATAATTCAATGCACCATCCATCAATATGGTTTGTGACCAATGGAATGCCATCTGAGGTTGCGGGTTCAAAATAATACAGTCCAAGACGGTATGAATGGTTTGGATGAATCTCGACTTCTAAAAACCAAGTGAGTCTGGCTCGAATTCCCATGTAACGGATTGTTAATGAAAAACCCATCTGGCTCACTAATGACGGGATATTATGCCTTGTATGGCTTACACATTCCAGTTACGTTCACTCTCAATCGGGGCAACTTGGGATTGCCAATGAAATGTTGGAAATTTTAAAAGGCAGTGGGGCCCAGAGATCCTCCGAACTGGATAGAAAAGTAGCTTGACGCAGTTTTCAATACCAAGTTTCCTTTCCTGGACAAATATCATATGTATGAAAAGCTGGGCTTACTCCGCAGATGTTAAACATAAAATACATCTTTCAAAGTCATCGTCATCTTTCAAAATACATCCCTGTGTGTCGCAAGAGGGGACGAACAGGGTTGGCGGCAGGAATGTGTGTGGCGTTCAAATGTTCAATCCCCTCTGCGAACGGGATATACTCACAATAATCGAGACGTGTCAAACGTGTGTGTGTGTGTGTGTGTGTGTGTGTGTTTGTGTGTGTTTGTGTGTGTGTGTGTGTGTTTGTGCGTGTGTGTGTGTGTCGATGTGTGTGTCGATGTGTGTTGTGTGTGTGTGTGTGTGTGTGTGTGTGTGTGTGTGTGTGTGTGTGTGTGTGTTGTGTGTTTGTGGATGTGTGTGTATTTGTGTGTGTATATTTGTGTGTGTGTGTGTGTGTGTGTGTGTGTGTGTGTGTTTGTGTCTGTGTCTGTGTGTGTTTGTGTGTGTGTGTGTGTGTCGATGTGTGTTTGTGTGTGTGTGTGTGTGTGTGTGTGTGTTTGTGTGTTTGTGGATGTGTGTGTATTTGTGTGTGTGTGTGTGTGTGTTTGTGTCTGTGTGTGTGTGTGTGTGTGTGTATGTGTGTGTGTGTGTGTGTGTGTGTGTGTGTGTGTGTGTTTGTAGATGTGTGTGTGTCGTTGTTGATGTGTGATATGTATGTATATGTATATCAGTGTTTGTGTGTTCATTAATGGACCAGGCTCTGTATGCAATGTCGATTCTGCTGAAGAAGATTATTTGTCAAACGTTCCAATCCTAGATGGGTCGCTATTCCGACCCAGGTATATGTATATGTGTATGTTTGTATGTATATATGTATATATGTATGTATGTATATATGTATATATGTATGTATGTATATATGTATATATGTATACATGTATATATGTGCATATGTACATGTGTACATGTGTATTTGTGTATGTGTATGCGTATGTGTATATATGTATATGTGTATGTATGTATATGTATATGTATATGTATATGTATATATATATATTGTTGCGAATATGGAATTTGGCCTCCATATCCGCTTGTAAATATTCCCCTATTTCCCCAATACTCCCCAACTATCCCCAATCCCCCATTCCCTAGTCCCATTGTCTGTAAACAACAATCAGTAGAGCCGACCTTCCCCTTTTTCCCCCATTAAATGTCGTGCCCAGGTCCACCGCATCACACGTAGACAACTTTCGGACATCTTGCTAGTTATTCTTAGTCTATGTCAGTTAAGGACTCGTTTCCATTAATTATGACTCTTCGTTGCACCAGAATGTGATTATATGGCACCAGTAGTGAGTTTAGGACCTTTCCCATACCTCCTTCCATCTTCTTCCCCAAACAACAACAACAACAACAACTACAGCTACAACAACAACTACAACCACGGCGCGCGGGGGGGAGTGTGCGTCCTCCCACCAGCTCGGTTAGCCGCCATGACCATGCGCTCCACGGGGTTACCACGAAGGGGCTGGCTGTCAGCTCCTCGTCAAGGGCGGAGCCTGGTAAACCCCCCGCACGCACCCAATGAGAAGCAACGTGCCGATTCCACGAGGCGGAGCTAACGAGCCGAGGGCGTGTCACTCCCCGCCGGATATACGAAGCGACTCACCGGATGTGAGGTGAGATGCGCCCCCAGCTTGAGACGACAAGACGCCACCTCGAGCGCTGTGAGACCTCCCGCATCTCTGGACCGGACCGAGTCGATTCTGTCCCTGAGCCCAGGTGCACCTGGAGCCATCGATCCTGCCTTTCCTAGCCATCAATCCCCGTGTGAGTCAGCCTTTTGTCCCGTTTATCTGTCGTCTGTTGGGGTTAATATAAGATTGTGTCTAAGTGCTTGTCTTTCTATGCTGTACCTCTCGTCCCTGTAATCTGACCTTCCGAACGAATATAATCTCCTCCGGAGGTCTTGAGAACCGTATCCATGGTGTCGTGTCATTTTAATCCCAGCCGTGTGTCTTTTCCTTCATTGACCTAGCGTAGCGCGATTAGTCAACGTTCGGGTATAATCGGGTAACTTGTGCAGACGTGGTCATACCAAACCGCTCGGTAAATAACATCTAAGCCACGTCAGTAACAATATATATATATATATGTATATGTGCATGTGTGTGTATGTGTATATGTATATGTATATATGTATATGTATATGTGTATGCGTATGTAGCCTAACCCCCGCTCTTGCATGGAAAATGGCCTTAAAATGCCTGTTGAGGTTTGTTGTTGTATGCGTATGTGTATTTGTGTATTTATGTATTGATGTATATATGTATATGTGTATGTATATGTATATGTATATGTGTATGTGTGTATATGTATATGTATATGTGTATGTATATATGTATGTGTATATGTATGTGTTTATATGTGTATATGTATATGTATATGTGTGTATGTATATGTATATGTGTATGTGTGTGTATATGTGTATGTGTGTGTATATATGTATGTATATATGTATGTGTATATGTATCTATATAAATAAAACACAGTTTGTGTGTGTGTTACCTATAGACTCCTAAACGGAGAGGCTCACGTACTTGATTTTTGGCATAGACATGGCCATTGGGCCTGGGAAGGACTTGGCCTACCTAAAAATGACCTCCGATGACGAGATCCATATTTTTTATTCATAGTTAACGTAGCGCATTTCAGCGAGGAACATTATACACTGAATTGCAGCCTGTGTCAGAGCAGCTCACTGATTCGCTCAGAGCGATCACGTGATGTTCCATCCTCACCACCAGACTCGCTCACGTACTTGCTTTTTGGCATGGACATGGCCATTGGGCCCTCAAAGGACATGGCCTACCTAAAAATGACCTCCGATGACGAGATCCATATTTTTAATTCATATTTAACTTAGCGCATTTCAGCGAGGAACATTATACACTGAATCTCAGCCTGTGCCAGAGCAGCTCGCTGATTCGCTCAGAGCGATCACGTGATGTTCCATCCTCCCCCTCCCCTCCCGTCCCCTTCCCCCCTCCCTCCCCTTCCCCTCCTCCCCTCCCTCCCCCCTCCCCTCCAATCCCCCCTGCCCTTCCGTCCCCAACCCCCTCCCTCCCCTCCTCCCCTCCCGTTCCCCCTCCCCTCCCCTCCCGTCCCCTTCCCCCCTTCCTCCCCTTCCCCCCCTCCCCTCCCGTCCCCCCTCCCTTCCCGTCCCCTTCCCCTCCTCCCTCCCCTTCCCCATCCTCCCCTCACTCCCCCCTCTCCTCCCATCCCCCTCCTCCCCCTCCACTCCCTCCCCCCTCCACTCCCCTCCCCCCCTCCCTCCCCTTCTCTCCCTTCCCCCCTCCACTCCCCTCCCCCCCTGCCCTCCCCTTCCACCCTTCCCCTCACCCTCCTCCCCTCCCCCGCCCGGCAATGCCGGCTACTTCTGCTGGTGTGTTTATATGTGTATATGTATATGTATATATATGTATGTATATGTATATGTGTATGTATATGTATATCAGGGCTAGCATGAAAGCCTAGAGGTATGCAAACTCACCTCTGACCTGTCAAGCCTGGGCTCGAATCTCGGCTCCACTATAACCTGTCATCCCGGTGCTTCGCAGGCAGGACGATTCATCAAGGTGTGTGCCGTCCTTCAGATGGACGCTAAATGGGGGCATCCTGTCTGGTGTCATTAGTGGGTGGACATTAATGATCCCACGGTGTCCTTTGTGAAGAGTAGGAGAGTTATCGCCGGCATCCTGAACAGATTAGAAATTCCTGTCTGGACTAGTCGTGGGTAGCAAGTGGTCCGGTCTTCTTGAAGAATCCTTCACACCAGGTTACACTACTTGTTATCTTAGGATGTAGTTACCTTCTATTTAGCATCTTCTGCACTACCAACAAATTGACCAAGTAGCTGTTTGCTTTTGTTTTGGGTATCGTCCGTTCATCCGAAGCTCTACTCGAAAACGACTGGCGCAATTTCTTTCATATTCGGCACATGTATGGAATAATATCTGTCAAATGATTTTGGGATCGGCGCCAATATGGTACTTTGGGAAGTTAAAGACATTTACGGGAAAGAATAGTACATGATAGTCAGGAACATTATTTATTTATTATATACCCTTTACCATCTCCACTCCCAACACCCGACTTGGAATTATTTATTTACTTTTTATACAATTTACCATATCTACTGCCAACACACAACTCGGAATTATTCTTTATTTTTTATACAATTTACCATATCTACTAGCAACACACAACACGGAATTATTCTTTATTTTTTATACAATTTACCATATCTACTAGCAACACACAACTCGGAATTTTTACGGCGTAGCCCATAGGGCAAAGCTGTCTAGAACAGTGTTTGTCCGTCTGTATGTATGTATGTATGTCCCCTCAAACGTATACCAATCAGAGCTGCAGATCTAGTCACATGACAGGGTGATGTGATTACGTCTGATGTCTTTACGGCGGTACGGCGGCTGACTTTCCACACACCGCCATTTTGATTTACATGCCGTTCAGGCCGAACATATCGTCGAACCTGTCATAATATCACAATCGCTATTCTCTACCTTTACATTTTTCATTCAGTGTGAAACACCAACAAACCGATTGTTAAAATGACCATCAAATATCGAAAGCATCGGCGTTACGGCTCTTCCAACAATATGGTACCTATAGGCCTTAGGCTTCATGCTTCACCTTCGGACTGCTTTGGACAAATTAAACCCAGGTTTCTTAATACAGTCGTGTATCGTTTCAGTATTATCGTTTTTGTATTAATAATAATAATATCGTAAATATAATAATATAAAACTTTAATCCCAATGTCGTGAATGGAAAGTTAATGGATTGAAGCGATGTATGGTTCATGAATCAATGATAAGTGTTGTTCGGCACTAATATTAATAACGCAGAAGTAATGAATTTGACCCGGTTTTTTGATAGTAATATCATTTTCGAAATAATGATAACGTAACGATAATATTATAGTAAATCTAATCGTAAAACTAATTCCTTCGTCGTGACTTCACACTTACTGGAAGTTAAAATAAATCATCTTCTACATATTAAAGTCGCAGCAGTTTTGTGTCCGTTACGTCATTATGTCTTTGATATCATTACGACGGCTGAGTCCACCGACCAACATTTTAATTTACAAGTACACCTGCTCTTTACAAGTACACGACGGGAGTGGCAGGAAGGGTCATTCCTCTTTGGGGTACATAGATTACAGTCGATCCTTGGTCGGGTCTCAAGAACATTGGGTGTGTGTTCATTTACCATGGTGCTTGTGGAGAGATCGCCAAGTGGTTTAAGCATTCGAGCAAGCACTCCTTTCAAAACCCCCTAAGGAACGGCTGGCTTGGCAAGCGCTAGCTAGCTGCTTGGTAAATGAGCACACCTCCAACCCTTGTGGGGTATATCGATTACAGTAGATCTTCCCTCAGTTCTGTAAGTAAAACTTACCACAGGGATGTCGGGATTCCTCCAAATTTCTTTGTTTAATGCAATAAACAGCATTAGCAACTGTTAAAAAGCTAAGCATGTACGTTGGTGGTTTATAATATTTTACAAGCCCGGCTGCGCCGCTGTTAGACTTTCGATCTTGTTATATATATATACACACAATTTAGCATATCTACAAGCAACAAAAAACTTGGAATTATATATTTTTATGCAATTTACCATATCAACTACCAGTACACAAATTGGATTTTTTTTTAATATACAATTTACCATATCTATGAGCAACACACTCCTATGAATTATTTATGTCTCGTTTATACAATTTACAATATGTACTACCAACACACAACTCAGAATTATTTATTTTTATACAATTTACCATATCTATAATCAACACATAACTCAGAATTATTTATTTTTATACAATTTTCCATATCTACTACAAACACACAACTCGGAATTATTTATTTTATTTTTATACAATTTACCATATCTATAATCAACACATAACTCAGAATTATTTATTTTTATACAATTTTCCATATCTACTACCAACACACAACTCAGAATTATTTATTTTTATACAATTTTCCATATCTACTACCAACACACAACTCAGAATTATTTATTTTTATACAATTTACCATATCTACTACCAACACACAACTCAGAATTATTTATTTTATACAATTTACCATATCTACTACCAACACACAACTCAGAATTATTTATTTTATACAATTTACCATATCTACTACCAACACACAACTCAGAATTATTTATTTTATACAATTTACCATATCTACTACCAACACACAACTCAGAATTATTTATTTTATACAATTTACCATATCTACTACCAACACACAACTCAGAATTATTTATTTTTATACAATTTACCATATCTACTACCAACACACAACTCAGAATTATTTATTTTTATACAATTTACCATATCTACTACCAACACACAACTCGGCATTATTTATTTTATTTTTATACAATTTACCATATCTACCAGCAACACACAACTCGGCATTATTTATTTATTTATTTAGACAATTTACCATATCTACTACAAACACACAAGTCGGAATTATTTATTTTATTTTTATACAATTTACCATATCTACCAGCAACACACAACTCGGCATTATTTATTTATTTATTTAGACAATTTACCATATCTACTACCAACACACAAGTCGGAATGATTTATTTAATTTTCAACTTTGGCAAGTCTTGGACCATTGTGATTATCTCACTTGTAGAACTTTCGAACACCCTCCTAAAAGTGAATATATTTTGCAGAACTTTGTAAAGTTTTCACCGCTTTATCTATAGATTGACACAAAGTCATGTGAATGCAAAATCATTTTCCACCGAATTATTCATGAATAACTATCACATCCGCAGGGATGTATGAAACGAGAAATTGAAGATTCTACTCGTACTTTTGCTCAAACCGCTTGTTTTCAGGACGTCACCAGCTCCTGTGAGAGGTTAAGATAATAGAATATCCGTTTAATAATTCATCAGCACATTGTGAGGCTGCCAAGATGAAATTGTCCGTTGTGCCAAGCTGTCGAAGCGGTATTACACGCTGGTTCCACTGTTTCTACTCCCCTCATTACTGGAGCGTCACATATGTTGTCCATCATTAGTAAGAAGGGACACTCTAATTGGTCTGGAATTCTGAGTAAAGATCTTATTATGCAAGTGCAAACCGCCTGTTTATATCACTGATACTGCATCATTTTTTCCTATTTACACACCGGGAAACATTGCTGTGATACCTGGAGGACCAATGTTCAATGATACCTATGGAGTCGAGACTCGGTCACCATTCATTTGCACGCCACTACAGCTTGAGTCACACTTTTGTATTGTGTCTGTTGACTCGTTTCATTTTTTTTGTTTTGTTTTGAGTGATTGGTGGTGATGACGACTTTTCATAGCATGCTCATGCTCATCTCAAGTTGTCCTTGGGGCATTCAAGTAAACCGCAATGTTCTGGCAGGCAGATATATCTCCTTCGCCGAAGGTCATTGCTGAATGGATCGGATTGATTTCCAATTGCAATCTGATCATTTTCCTGAGACTAGTTCAGAACCCAGAAGCTCAGATTTGTAATTTGCAATTTGTTCAGGGTGCCGGAGATAACCCGGTGTCATTAAGTCCACCAATCATTGCTCGCAGATGGAACACTCAGTTCAATATCCTTCAGTGAATGAAACCGCATCTCCACAAACTGCACAATCTCCGCAAACTTTTTCGACTTCCCCACATTCCAGAGTTTTTGCGTTTAGTTTAACTTCTGAGAAAGGTCAAAAATGGGAGAAAAAATATTTGCTTTGCATCCTACTCATCGTTGCGCAGGACCGGTTCGTATACCTAGTGAGCATCAAGGCACTTGGCCCACATTCCTGCAACAAATCTGTCTTACCTGGAAATTAAAGTTGGCCGAACGTCCCTCAAAATTCACCTACATGGATTTTGGGGCCTGCTGTGTTTTGCTTTTCCTCATCTTTTTTACTCATTGTTTGGAAACACCTTACATAGAGTCGGTACCCAGAAATAGTTTGCCTTTAAGACCCTTCCACTTGCATCATATCATCAAGTACCGACAACTCTACACTCTAAACAAAATGGTCTGTGCATAAGTCCAACGTTTTTAGCTCGATCTACTCATTTGTCTCAGTCTCCTTTTTATTTTTTTTGTCCTGCCTCTGGAATTCACCCCTACACTCAGAGTCTTGTACCATTCATTCCCTGGAGTCTTTCACACGAGCAACCCATCAGCACCTTCTGCCACGTATCCCTCCTCTGTGTGACCCCTTTTGACATGTACATACTGTTTTGCTTTTCGTTTGCCTATTTGGGAACCTTACCTGATCTATTGCTGTGAAATGTTCCAAAACGGAGGGGTTGCCCTCCACCCCTCAAATATGCCCCAAACTCGGAGGTTGTTTGTAAGACAGAAGCTGGTTTGCTTTTATTACCATTTATACCACCCTTTCTTGGACTGTCTCGACAAAATATCTGAATGTTTTATTCATTTTTGACTTTCTTATTGATTCTTATCTTTTATTATGCCCCCGCCGACAAAGTCGCTGGAAGCAATATGTTTTCAGGTTGTCCGTCCGGCTGTCCGTCCCTCCGTCCGTGATAGGTTTTCATTACCGCCATAACTTGAGAACAGCTAAAGGGATCTGAGTCAAACTTGGTGCAGGTATGTATAATGAGGTAGAGATTAACTGATTCGATTTTGGGGCCACGAGGTCAAAGGCCAAAGGTCAGAGGTCATGTTAGGTTAAAAAATACTGTTACCGTGATAACTTGTGAACCAGTGATGGAATTCTTATCAAATTTGGTAAACTTATGTAGAATGATGTAAAGATGAAATTGTTAGATTTTGGGGTCAAGAGGTCAAAGGTCAAAGTCTGTAATAGGTCTATAAACTGAGAGCGGTTGAAGTGATCTAATTCGAACTTCGTACACCTATGTATAATGATGTAAATATTAACTTATTAGATTTTGGGGTCAAAGGTCAACGGTCAAAGTCTGTAATAGGTCCATAATTTGAGAACGGCTGAAGAGATCTAATTCGAACTTAGTACAGCTATTTATAATGATAACTAATGATAATGATAATGATAATAATAATTTATAATGAATAATATAATGATATAATGATAATTTATAATGATAAAGGATTAACTTATTAGATTTTGGGGTAAAATGTCAAATCTGTAATCGGTCTATAACTTGAGAATGGCTGAAGTGATCTAATTCAAACTTTGTACAGATATGAATAATGATGTAAAGATTAACTGATTAGATTTTGGGGTCAAAGATCAGATGTCATGTCAGGTAAAAATGTGCTAACTTGGGCACAGCTGAATGGATTTAAATCAAACTTGGTACAAATATTATTATAATGTAATAATGTGGGCGAAGGCATATCAGTCGACGTCATGACGTCGAAGAGTGCCGTTCTAGTTGCCTAATATATTTGTGTGAACATTTGCTGTGAATTCTTCCAAAGCCTTAGAACTTTGATTTGAATATGGTCAACGCGATAGCACGACGAGTGAATCGTAAGGTCACACATTCAGTTTTGCAAACGTTACCAAAATGCTACAGAAAAAAATATTTTACAAAAATATTTCACGACAGCTGATAAGATTATTTTTAAATGGGATTTCTGTAAGTTTTCATGATGAACTAGAACAGCGCTCGTCTCGCCTCGCGCGCTCATTTTGAACTAAGATTCCATGGTTAGCTGAACATGCTATTATGGCCCACTGCTATTATTGCCAAAATACCCGTATCGTCCATGCACCCATCTGAATACGTATATTATACATACATTGCCATTATCTGTAGCTTTATTGATTATTTATTAGTATATTTAACAACCAATTTTGTGCACATCAAAGCAAAATTGCGTCAATGAAGAGGAATATAAAAAAAATGCAAAATATATTCCCCATGGCTAGTCGATCATATGTATGAAGTTTCGCATCAATCTGTTAAGTGGTTCTGGAGAAGAAGATTTTTTTAACGCTTTTATTTTCAATGCAATATGCCAGTGAGACTACATGACCGGTGACATCATAAATTGAATTACTCAATCACATATGAGGTTTCCGAGTTTTCGGATAAGGATTTTGATTCAACTAATTATGGCTGGAGAACCACTTCACGGATGACATCATTGTTATCATTCTATATACCCCATGGCAAGTTGATGACATATGCGAAGTTTCAATTTTTTTCGTTGAGCGGTTTCAGAGAAGATGTCGAATTTTTCTCTTTTAGTCCAATATGGCTATCAGACCATGTGACCTATGACGTCAATGCTATCAATAAAATATTCTCCATGGGGAGTTCCTCCTTTCTTTAAAGTTTCGCATCAATCAGACAAAATGGTTGAAAAGAAATAAATATAAAGCAAAAATAAAGACATGGACACGGTCAGACAGATAGAAGCATTACAATAGTCTCACAACCCCTCTGGGTGAGACTAATGAAGGATAAGAGAGGGGAAGGTAGAAATACAGAGGGAATGGTAGAAAGACAGAGAGGGAAAGGTAGAAAGACAGAGAGGGAAAGAAAGAAAGAGAGAGAGAGAGAGAGAGAGAGAGAAAGAGAAGAGAGAGAAGAGAGAGAAGAGAAGAGAAGAGAAGAGAAGAGAAGAGAAGAGAAGAGACGAGACGAGACGAGACGAGACGAGGGTGTGTTGAAAAGTAATCCCTCCTATTCTTTTTCTCCAAAACACATGAAGATATTCATATGAAACAAAGCACAGTCTACACATTAATTCTTTCCACCACAGAGTGCAGAGTTTCATGAATCCAACACAATGTCTCAGTGCTACCTTGGTCAAGATGGTGGAGGACAGCATGATGTTGTCGGTGCTGTGAAGTGTGAAGCCCTGGAGATGAGAGTTTGAATGACTGACTGGAGATGAGAGACGAGAGTTGGTGCACCATTAATATCCTGAGAGAAAGACATTGTCAATGGAATACTGCCACAAAGGATGACAAGCTCCATCTGGTCTCAGTCAGATTTTCATCTCTTACCCAAACTTAAGGAACACCTTCGAACTTGAAAGTTGCCAGAAGCGTGCAGACCGCAGTGGTGACAATGTTGAGAATTAAATATGTACCTGGGGAGAATAAAGAATGATGATAGTATCTGTCTTCATTTCATTTGAACCTCTCTTCCTGTTTTGGAGAAAAATAATATGAGGCATTACTTTTCAACACACCTCTTGAGAAAGGTGAGCAGAGCACATCTTATTGCGTGTTGCTGCCCGAAACGTTGAGTCATTCTTTGATGAATTAAAACTTGGAGAACTCAAGATAGTTTCATATATTGTGTATATACAGTGCATTCAGAAAGTATTCAGACCCCTTCACTTTTTTCACATTTTGTTATGTTGCAGCCTTATGCTGAAATCGTTTAAATTCATTTTTTCCCTCATCAATCTACACTCAATACCCCATCATGACAAAGAGAAAACAGGATTTTAGAAAGGTTTGCAAATTTATTAAAAAGAAAAAACTGAAATATCACATTTACATAAGTATTCATACCCTTTGCTATGACACTTGAAATTTAGCTCAGGTGCCTCCCATTTCTCTTGATCATCTTTGAGATGTTTCTACACCTTAATTGGAGTCCACATGTGGTAAATTCAATTGATTGGACAACATTTGGAAAGACACACACCTGTCTATATAAGGTCTCACACCTGACAATGCATATCAGAGCAAAAACCAAGCTATGAGGTCGAAGGAACTGCCTGCAGAGCTCAGAGACAGGATTGTGTCGAGGCACAGATCTGGGGAAGCCGACAAAAAAATTTCTGCTGCATTGAAGGTTCCCAAGAGCACAGTGGCCTCCATAATTCTTAAATGGAAGAAGTTTGGAACAACCAGGACTCTTCCTAGAGCTGGCCGCCCGGCGGAACTGAGCAATCGGGGGAGAAGGGCCTTGGTAAGAGAGGTGACCAAGAACCCGATGGTCACTCTGGCTGAGCTCCAGAGATCCTGTGTGGAGATGGGAGAAACTTCCAGAAGGACAACCATCACTGCAACACTCCACCGATCTGGGCTTTATTGAAGAGTGGTCAGATGGAAGCCTCTCCTCAGTGAAAGACACATGAAAGCCCGCCTGGAGTTTGCAAAAAAGCACCTAAAGGACTCTCAGACTGTGAGAAACAAGATTCTGTGGACGTTCAGCCATCTCTGAGAAAAATGGCGACACACACACAGACATCTCTCTTATATAGTGGATATATATATATATATATATATATATATATATATATATATATATATATATATATATATAATACATTTATTTTATATAGCGCTTTTCAAGACGCCCAAAGACGCTTTGACAGAGTACAAAAAACAAGTGCAAAAAGACAAAAATAAATAGGTAAATAATCAAAGCAAAAGGAAGGAGAAGGAGAAGAGATAGTCAGGGGTTAAATGATGTGGGTTAAATGTTGAATGCAGTGTTGAACAGGTGGGTCTTGAGTGATGTTTTGAATGTGGTGAGTGAGGAGGAGTCTCTGATGGTGTGAGGTAGTGAGTTCCAGAGGGTGGGAGCAGCGATGGAGAAGGCCCTGTCCCCCCAGGATCTAAATTCGGTCTGGATGGGGGGGGGGGGACAGGAGGTTGGCACCAGCAGAGCGGAGGTTGCAGGTGGGAGTGTGTCTGGAGAGGAGGTCAGTCAGGTAGGATGGGGCCAGGTTATGGAGGGCTTTGTAGGTCAAGAGGAGGATTTTGTACTGGATTCTCTGGGGGATGGGAAGCCAGTGAAGCTTATAAAGGACGGGGGTCATACTATACGGGGTGATACTATACAGTGATACGATACGGGGGTGAATATACATTCATATTATATATTAATTGACATATGTGGGAAAAAATTACATGCCCAGACCAGAAATCAAACCCAGGTCTTCCAGTGAACCGCACCAGTGCTCTGCCATCTGAGCTATCTGGGCGACCCTGACCCAAGCATGCAATTTTCACACACACACACACACACACACACACACACACACACACACACACACACACACACACACACACACACACACACACACACATACATACAGGGTGTTTCAAAAAGAGATTTATACACCTTTGACTTCCTGCCATTTCTTTGTTTTTTGACCTATACCGTTTTCCTCTTCAGGTTTTGGTGGTGTTATCGTGGTATTTGTTCCCTGAGATTTCTAGCTCCGTCGCTCAACTATGCCATTGACAGTGGAGCAGAAGACAAAAGTGGTGGCTCTGTGGTATGAGACTAAATCAACAACAACAACATTTTCTGGGGGACAGAACCACCAGAGGAGATCACTAAGAGGTACCTGAAAGGGCCTAAGGTCACATGCTTCTGCGCCTTCAATGCCAGATGGAGAAAGCCAGGGCCTTACTGGTTTGAGAATGACAACAGCAGGACAGTGATGATCAATGGTGAGCGCTACTTGGCCGTGCTCCAGAAGTTCCATCATGATCTAGCCCAAAGGGTCACCGCAAACCAGCTCAGCATGACTTGGTTCATGTAGGATGGTGCACCCCTGCATACAGCTGGTGACACCATCACTTTCCTGCAGCAGCTTTTCAGAAAGAGCCTCATTGCCCTGGGTACGACCCATGACTGGGCACCCCATAGCCCAGACTTGAACCCTCTGGACTACTGGTTCTGGGGGGCTGCCAGTGGCTCTGTCTACGTCAACTGCCCTGCCACACTAGATGATCTGAAGCAGGAGGTGTCAGACTATCACCAGGCAGTGCCACATGAGACCTACAGGAAAGTTGGACAGAACTTTGGAGTCAGGATCGACTCATCCTCAGTCAGGATCGTGGTTCAGATCGATGCCTGTCAGAACCGCGGAGGGGCACACATTGAGAACGTCAATTACAAGGATTTTGCGTAAATGCCAATTTCAGACCTTGGGCTCTCACTATCTCAAGCAGTGACTTTCTGCAATAGCAATCAGTGATAGACAATACCATGTCATGGTCTTTCATGAAATGTCTGGTTCATGCTCCGGAGGTTTCGGTTTCTTTTTAAATAAACGTTTAAAGTTGTATCACTCTTTTTGAACCACCCTGTATATATAGTTAGATGTGTGTGTGTGTACTTTGAGGGGAATGTGAAAATATTTCAGCAAGTTTAAACTGTAAAAACTAATACTAGGCCATGGCAGGGGATGAAAAAAATAAGAAAATATTCTGCATGGCTTCATGACGACCGACTTCTAAAAAATACATTCCTCAAGTTACGTATGGAGTGCTAAGCAATGTTAACAAACCGTTCAACTGATTGACTTAGCATTAAAACCCCAACCGACCTGGGATGAAGCTATAAAATTAATTCAACTCCGTACACTTTCACCTTGAACACCTACATGGGAGAAATCAATCCATTTTTCAGTTCCACCACTCACGCGAATTATTGCATCACTGGTTGTTCTTGCAGACCGATGTAGATGGATATCCGTAATTTCTGGGACGCATGTAATGCTGGAGAGACTAATGGTGACGCGCTTGTTCTTATGTAACCCAAATCCGACTGGGACTGGGTCCAGGTTGACGTACAAGACCTGAATCAAATTATCCCGGTCTGTCCGCTGCTTGTTTTCCGCCCCGTGTATGTTGTTTGAGTGCAATCTTCCATTCCCCCAGTGAAGGAAAATTCATTCAGATGTTCTGCTGAGACGTTTAAACTCTTATGGCTATCATTGTTAACTTGTGTTTTTTCCTTCCTTCCTTTTCCAGGTCTTTACACGAATCGAGGTGGAGGCTGGAATAACTTTCGCTTGCTATACATCGACATAGCAGGTGATTTTCAACTTTCCTTTGCTGCATGCTTACACCGGTGGTTCACCCAAATTTTGTGAATGATATACGATCACTAATCGTTTTCCATTTTTTATTTATTTATTTTTTTGTATACAAGATCTAGGCTCGTGTAAGAGCTAACATTAATGCCAAAAAACAAACGGACACATAAGACAAAATAAAGGGAGTGCGAGACAAGATGGGGAGAGAGAGGGGGAAGCACACAAGTACAACATTTGAGAGCAAGGACATCGGGAGATCTGTAGGAGGGAGAGGGCTTGGGGGGAGGAGGCGTGGGAAGGGGGTTGGGGGTGGGAGAGGTATAAAAAAAAACACATGGGCAGGGCTAGGACTTCCAGGAAAGAAGTTGGTATTTCAGAAACGTGGATCTGGGATGAATTAGCGGGGTAGAAAAGATCAAGGTTTTGGATGGGGGAAGAATAAGAGATGTTGGTGAACAGACGTTTTAAAAAACTGGAGGGAGGACTGCGAATGAAGAGAGTGAGGGAGTTTGTTCCAGAGGCGGGAGAAAAGAGGAATGAAAGAGTGAAGGTGAATAGAGAGTCTTGATTTTGGCCGTTTCACCAGAAGAGGGTTGCAAGCAGATCTTGTGCGACCTGTAGGAGTACGTGGGGGGCAGAGCACAGACAGGGCTGGGGGGGGGGGGGCTAGGCCGGAGAGGAGTCGGTAGAAGACAGAAAGACCACCAACCTGCCTGCGGTGAGTGAGTGAAAGGCCCTCGGAGTTAGCTCCATCGCGGGGGATTCCAATGATTCTGAAAGCTTTGGTTTCAACAGCGTGAAGCCGAGCTAGGTGTGAGGCAGGAGCACCAGCCCAGAGGGGAGAACAGTATTCCATTGAGCTGTGGATGAAAGCCTTGTATGTGGTGAGGAGCTCAGGTGTGCCAAGGAAGGACTGCGCACGACGGAGAATGCCCAGTCGGCGACTGGCTTTGGAGGCCAGCTTGGAAATGTGTTTTTCCCAGGAAAGATCATGGCAGATTGTGAGACCCAAGATTTTACTTTTTTTAACGTTACACGACTTTACAAGACGTTACTTTCCTTTTTTACGTTTTTCAAACTTTACTACACCATTTTATTATTTAACAAAATGTCTCGCACAACATTTGGAAAGAGTTCCAAGAGGTATCTGCATGAGGAATGGGGATCTAACTTTCATCTCACAATTCAGAACCCTAGCCCCGAATAATGAAGTACGTATATGCATAAGATGATGTTCTTTGCCTATTTCCTGTAAATGAGTTTCTTTGTCATAGTGTGCCCAAGCCAGGTGCCTTCTCCACCCACTTTCTGACCTATAGTGTGGTCATGTGTAGCGTTCAGGTGAACCCACGAGCTGAGCCTCCAGTGAGATCATCCTCTTCCAGGTCGTACATCCTGCAATATCTTGTGTGATGGTGATGATGATGGTGTGAGTCTTCGGTTTTGACGAATCTCTTCCCTTCGTTGGCCATTGTGCGTTGGGCGATGGCTGTATAAAGGTGGGTTGCGAGCAAGAGAGTAGGTGCCAATGAAGGGAAAAACCTGCACAGAGAAGCGATTGAAGTGATAGAGGTGTGCGCTATCCTTCTCCCACTCTCTATTCCTATGAGCATCGTTGGCTGCAGGTGCAGTAAATGCAAAGCGAAGTCTGATGTACATACAGTCACGTGAAAAAGTAAGTACACCCCATGTAAAGTTTTGACTTTTTCAACATATTTCAACATACAGTTATTTGATCTTCATTTCAACAATATTGACAGATAAAGGAACTATAAAGGAAGGATAAAGGAACTTCCGGAGAAAATAATAATTTCTCGATTTCATATGCGCATTATTTCTCCCAATTCAGTCAGAGCGAAGGGCGGAAGCGAAGAGCGTTGTTTTTTTTGTTTACGGGCGTACGGGCGGGGTAGAGCGTACGGGTAGCGTTTTTTTTTTTTTTGGCAAGGAACGGGCACCCACGTACGGGCAATGCCCTAGTACAACAAATACCATGAAACATTTACATTTTGTAGTCCAGTGTATAATTTAAATAACCATAAATGCAAATTTCGCATGTGGAAAAAGTAAGTACACCCTTGGCTCTAATAGGTGGTATTGCCCCCTTTGGCAGAAACAACCTCAAGTAGGCGTTTCTTATAACTGTCTACCAGTCTCTGACATCGACTGGGAGAAATTTTTACCCACTCATCCATGCAGAATTCTTTCAGCTGTGCGATGTTTGAGGGGTTTCTTGCATGCACAGCTCGTTTCAAATCCCCCCCACAACATCCCGTTGGAATATAGATCCGGGGTTTGAATTGGCCATTCCAGAACCCTCCATTTCTTTCTTTTCAGCCATTCCTTGGTGGATTTACTGGTATGGTTAGGGTCATTGTCATGTTGCAAGGTCCACCATTGGTTGAGCTTCAACTTTCCAACAGATGGCATCACATTATCCTCAAGCACCCTCTGGTACAATGAAGAATTCATAGTGGCTTCTATGATGGTGAGCTGCCCAGGCCCTGATGCAGCAAAGCTGCCCCAAACCATAATATTTCCACCACCATGCTTTACAGTTGGTATCAGGTTCTTGTGGTCAAATGCTGTCTTTGGTTTTCGCCAAACATGTCTTCTGGTACTGTGGCCAAATAGCTCAACCTTTGACTCATCTGTCCAGAGCACATTGTTCCAGAAGTGCTGGTCTTTGCCTAGATGTTCATTGGCAAACTTTAGTCTTGCCCTGATGTTCTTTCTGGACAGCAAAGGTTTCCTCCTGGCACACCTCCCATGTAGATCAAATTTGTGCAGCGTCTTTCTAATGGTAGACTCGTGCACTTTGACATCAACAGTGGCAAGAGCTACCTGTAGGTCCCGTGATGACATTCTGGGGTTCTTAGAGACTTCTTTCAGCATCTTGCGGTCTGCCCTCAGGCTGAACTTGCTGGGGCGGCCTGGCCTGAACAAGTTGGCAGTTGTTTGGAATCTTCTCCACTTGTAGATGATCTTCCGGACAGTCGAATGATTGATTTCAAATTGTTTGGAGATCTTTTTAAATCCCTTCCCAGACTCGTAGGCATCTATAACCTTCTTTGTGAAGGCCTCAGAGAGCTCTTTTGATCTAGGCATGGTGATACCGCACACTTCAACAACAAAGAGCAAACCAAACTAAATGTCTGAGGTTTAAATAAGACAGGTTCCTCCAAGATCCTCTCTAACGATCTTCTAATCATTTGCACCTGAGCTGGTGCACCTGATTCTAATTTTAGGTATTTGAAGAAGTGATAAATGTAGGGGTGTACTTACTTTTTCCACATGCGAAATTTGCATTTATGTTTATTTAAATTATACAATGGACTACAAAATGTAAATGTTTCATGATACTTGTTATATTATATCACCTTTATCTATCAATATTGTTGAAATGAAGATCAAATAGCTGTATGTTGAAATATGTTGAAAAAGTCAAAACTTTACATGGGGTGTACTTACTTTTTCACGTGACTGTAGGTGCAGCAGACTGGCCAGGTTGTCGGTATGCTGATGGCTGCCCTTGATATCCGTAGTGGACACAGCTGTCTGCAGATGCTGTGCAGTGATGACTAAATGGGTGCCACCACTGACTTTCATGGGCACATATATCCATGATGTAGCGCTGCCCAGGCTGACCTTCAGGCGTGGTTTGATATCGGAGTGCCCATCTCATAACCTTAGCTGAAAGAGAATTACCCTACAAGGCATTGGGGGTTCCTGACACTGGACAAGGGGCCCATACCTGGTAATGTCAGCTGGAGCCAGGGACTCGAATCGGGCAGGGACGTTGTACCCTGAGGTAGCTGAAAAACAACTACCCTGCTACACATTTTAGTAGAAACCTTGTGCAAGTTGATACCACACCAAAGAGCAATGCCAATATTCCAAATACATATCTAAATGCACAAGAAACATAACCAAAAGTGGCATTCACGTTTTACGAAAGACAACACACAAGGTGGGAACTTTCATTCCGGTAACTGAAGAGGCCAAGTTGGCAGATGATATCCAGACATTGATGAATCTATTCACGATTCAGGAACTGTGGAGTAAGTAAAGTGGACAAAGCAAGTCACAAGGTCAAATCGGCTGAAGGCTCATACAAGGCGGCAACTGCACTCATCACGTCCATGGTTCGCACTCGGCAGACACTCACACCCAGGAGAGTCATTATCACATAAAGAGCATTCACACCTTGAATCACGAGCGTATTCATTTCAGAAATTCACTAAATTCTTCACTTTCGTGTGGACTCTCACAGAGGGGTCATAACCATCGATGTCGTCCAGGGACTTTGTAAAATCATGGTTGGAGCATCCGCTCCGAGTCTGGGAGGTCGGTAGTACGAACCCCGGCCAATTCCTACCAAAGGCTTTTAAAATGGTATGTGCTGCTTCATTGCTTGACACTCAGAAATTAAGGGATAGACAGAGGGGCGTCGAGAGGGGGGTCAGGGGGTCGCTGCCTCTTGGCCCGGGATCCATTGAGGGGCCCGAGCTTCTCCTGTAATTTTTTTTATTAAACAGTACAGTGAAACCCCTCAGTGGAACTGCCTTTAGAGGCCATTTTTCCCTGCAGAGCAGGGGTTGGCCTTTTTTTGGGCACTGTGGTCCCCTTTTTGAAGCAATATTTTACAGCCGAATGCTCTTCCTGCCACCAACCCTGTTAGCTGCCTCTTGTGACTCACAGGGAACGACCAGTGAACTGGTACTCAATTTGCCGACCTCAGAAGGCTGACAGGCTGAATCAACCCCCCTGGCGTTAATTCAGCGGTCGACCGGGATTCAAACCCAGGATCCTAGGATCCCAAGCCAGCACCCTAACCGCAAAGCTGATTTTGCTTTCTTGCGGGAAATGAAACAACATTTACCGCTGTTAATGGTAGTTTCAAACTTTACAGAAAATGGTTATTAACCAGAAATGTGCTTTACAAAGAAATGGGTTTGTATCCTCTTTGTCCAAAAAAAATTATTAACCATCTTCTCACTTATTTTTTTTGCCAATCTTATGGAGAAATCGTGTTCAACAGTCGAGGGTGCGAATTGACTCGATCGGTCCAAACGTCCCGCTATCTCCTTTATTTTCGATCATACGGCTAAATAAGAGTGACTCCTTTTAAAAAGTTTAAAAGTTAAAAAGTTAAAAGTGTTTTTCATTAAAGAAAGTTCCTTAAAAAGTTATAAAAGAGAGAAAGCATAGGGTGGGGGCCACGAGGTTTTTGCCTCGGGGCCTGGGCTGTCTCTCGAAGCGCCTGCATAGACCACAGACAAAACCCACTGCTAGGCATTTGTGGGGGGTGGAGGGAGGGGATCCTTCCTTAATTATCCCACTGAGTGCAGAGATGAAAATGACGTCATAAAGATTCTGTACCCAGAGTGCTTTGGGAAATAACTTCATGTTGTCTGCAATAATTGTCGTGTGTGCGCGCGTTTGAATTGTGTTACAAATCCTCCTTCGAAACTGTGAAAAAAAATAGTTAAGAATTCATTCTTCAATTTGTTTTGATGTTTCACCTTCAAAATCAGCCTGCATCCCCATCACGCGTCTACCCTCTCCGCACGCACACATACGTTAGACAAATATCGGGACACTTTTGCAACATGTGGGCTTGATAGATTTCGGTCTCCAAGGAGCTTATTGAGTAACGCATCAATGGTAGTGAAAATAGTGTTGGGCTTCCCTCGCACGATCAGCATGTGTCCATTCGACTTCTCAATGCACTCTGAGAGAGGAGATATCCTTTTGATTAAAGATATCCTTCAGGAATTCATGGGCTCTGAGGTCGGAATGTATTCTCTCACTTCAAGCACCTCCCGTCACACCAGAAGAGCTACATCTCTGTATAATGAAATCCTCAAGGTAGAAGTGATGTTCCCTCTCCGGAAATGGAACAACCGTTTGTAATGGATTCTACTGTAGAATTAGATCCCATCCTAATCCCGCATCCTAGCAGTTAAGGACAACAGCTTGTATGATTTATATCAGGTGCTATCTTAGGAAAAAACGTAAGTCCCTTTTGAAAACAGGGCAGACAATCTTGAGATATCTCCAAGATGAACGGCAGCCAGAGGCGCTGAGCACCTGGACAGTGACCCTATTGACCCGTCATGCACACACGAGGCCCGAGGGAAAGCCCGAATGTGGGAAGACGAGCAGAGAAAGGCATCCCTATAGCCTCTTCATGAAAGTCCTTTTATTTGCTTCGTTCATATACTTGACGAATGATGCAAGACAGCTCAGAAGTCAAATTAACAATAGAGCGGTGTCATTCGGAGCTACCGTACTTGCAATTCCGACTTCTGTTTCACCTGCCTGGATGCAATCGAGTTTCCACCTCTTTGAATTCGACCACAACGGAGAGATTCCTGGGGGCAAGGAATGCATCTGCTCAATTCGACATGACTGTTCTCTCGTTGCGCCGCACGATGAATGCTGGACTAAATCCTGGAAAGAAATGGCAGTTTACACTGCGTCCTCTGTAGTGAAAGCAGAATGCTCGGTCCTGCAAAGTGCACTGGTTTTTGTAATCTTCTTCATAATGAGTCTCTGTGTCTTGCGCTCCTTTACATGTTGCTGACCCTCTCTTGGACTGGAAAAGGCTACAGAATAGCTCCCTTGGCATTGGGAATTGGAGAGAAGAGTGTTTGGGTGAATGAACGAGCTTCTGTGCATACTCAGAGAATTGCACACTTGCGAGTCCGATGGAGGGCCCGGAGAGTGCATTCCTTCAATGTATAGGCCGAGGCTTAGCGGATCCAACCATTCAGGTCGGCAACAAAAGCAGCTCAACACGAGCACTCTGTTTCATCCCAAAAGCACTAGCTGAAGCTTGGAAAACGAACGGAAGAGATTTTGCCGTGGGTCCTGTTATTTGATGTGGTAAAAGGACGGCCTAATAGACCTTCTCTGTCGTTTTCACTGCATATTAATACCTTCCTAGCTCCACTGTTTTGATGCCAAGTGTATCTTTAGAAATGTTGTGGACTATTTGGCCACTGGATGTTGCAATTCTAACGTGCAATTGCAGCAGGACGGGAAACCGTACGGACGAAAGCAGTGTGAAGTTTTGTGTTTCCGTACTCGGGGAGTTGGGAAGCGAAGGACAATGATCGAGTGTCTAGACCTTTGAGGTTATTGGGATAGTAATAGTGATACATCTCCTGAAACACGCTTATTTAGGCCAAAGTTCTCCTGTAACACGGGCGAGCTCACATGCATGGCCACATGCCAATAATGATGTGAACCAGGACACCTAGTTTCTCCAGCTTCTGCTCCATCCCTATTTGTGAAGTTTAAAATTGTCCCAAGGGAATTGCGGTCGACCATGAACTCCAGCAGGAGAGGTTTTCCAGTTTTCACCCATTGCTTTTCATGTTCTGAGCAAAAGCATGGTATTGTAAAACGATTCCTTCAAGCATTTCAAGCAGCAGCTTCATAATTGGGTTCTTGAAGTGGAGTAGTCATAGAACCGGCTTTGTGTTCATGTTGGAACCCATCTGTGGATCGGTCCCATCGGCCGATGGGTCTGACCCGTTTGGCGACCCATCTGTGGATGCACGAGAAATGACAATGCAGACCCATCGGCCGATGGGTCTGCGCCATCTGCGGATGTGTTGTTCACCTTGAAGGAATGTGTTGACAGAATGGTGCTCTTCAATCATTATTATTCAATCTTTTTTTATTCAATCTTCAATTAGGGTTAGGGTTAGGGTTAGGGTTAGGGTTGTTAGGGTTAGGGTTAGGGTTAGGGTTAGTTGTTAGGGTTAGGGTTAGGGTTAGGGTTAGGGTTAGGGTTAGGGTTAGGGTTAGTTGTTAGGGTTAGGGTTGTTAGGGTTGTTAGGGTTAGGGTTAGGTTAGGGTTAGGGTTAGGGTTAGGGTTAGGGTTAGGTTAACTCATCCACCATTGATGCATACACATTCCTTCAAGGTGAACAACACATCCGCAGATGGCGCAGACCCATCGGCCGATGGGTCTGCATTGTCATTTCTCGTGCATCCACAGATGGGTCGCCAAACGGGTCAGACCCATCGGTCGATGGGACCGATCCACAGATGGGTTCCAACACTCACATCCTGAAGTTCTTAAATTTTCAAAATAATTATATCACTACATGCAAATATTGATTGCACTGCAGGTCTTGGATACTTGTCTTTTTCTTAATACATGGCCGAGGCTCGTGAAAGAGCTAGGACACAGAACTGATCAGGACACAGCACAACAAAAGGAACAGCATGGGAAAGGGGACATTCCAACAACATGGCAGAAGAGAAGGTAGACAGAGACTTTCAATTTGTGAGGGTTGGGGTGGTTTTCCGGGTGTAGAAAAGATCATGGCTTTGGTTGAGGGATTACCTGAGATAGTGGTGAAGAGCTGTGTTGAAGACCTGGAGAGAAGAGTGGGATTGAAGAGAATGTGGAAGGTGGTTCCACAGGTGGGAAAGAGAGGAATAAATGAGTGGAGGTGAGCAGTGCTTCTGGATTTAGGCATTTTCACTTGGAGGCGATTGTTGGTGGACTGCGTGCATCCTGCAGATAATTTGGGAATAGGGCAGGGGGAGGGCAGAGGGTGCAAGACCTGAAATGAGGCGGAAGAGGACAGAGAGACCAACTACCTGTCGGTGATGGCGAAGTGATAGGCACATAGACTCAGCTTCATCACGAGGGATTTAAATAACCTTGAAGACCTTAGTTTCCACGACGTCAAGCTGAGCACGATGTAAGGCAGGAGAGCCAACCCAAAGGGGAGAGCAGAACTCCATCAAGCTGTGGATGAAGGCCTTGTAGGTGGATAGGAGCTTGTGAGTTTGCACGGCGGAGGATGCCCAGTCATCTGGTTTTGTAGGCCAACTTTTTAATGTGGTTTGCCCAAGAGAGATCTTGGCTGAGAGTGAGACCCAGGAGTTTGAGTGGCTGAACCTCTTCGAGACAGTTGTTGAGAAAGTAGATGGGAGGGTTTACGGAACAGTCCTTTTGAAAAGACAGTTTGAGGGTGAACAGGAATGTCATTAGATATGAAAGAAAGTTTTATAAATGGTTGAATTAGACAGCAGATGGAAGTTCAATCTCGAGACGCGCAAACATCCGGAGAACTCGGGAAATAAATTGTTCAAATTCTGAGATGTATCGTCACTCACGGGATAATAAAATTTAACATCCTGGGTATTCCGCAATGCATTGTGGTCCATCCCAAAGCACTTTCTTGCCATTCTTCTCACACTAACAACATCATTACCCCAAAAGACACCGACACGATATTTATATTCCAGGAAACAGTTGCCACTTTTAATACAGCGAAATAGCTACAACATCTCATTAGACATCTGTTACAGATAAAACAAGATGTTGGCATGTATTATTTGGTGTTCCGACAGAGAAGAGGAGAGCATTGATTATTGCATGAACAAAGCAGCAGGATAGCTCATTCGTTAGCATCCTCTCCACTGAGCAGTCTATTCTGGGGTTTGCCCCCAGCAGAGTTGATTGGAAAAAGGCAGCTGTCATGTCAGCAATCATGTTGCCATAAAAATCCCATGAAGCCTTTCTCAGAGAGAAGCAAGACCGATGGGCTGGTATCTTGGCGACACGGAATCTCCTGCCAAGTATGCGGGTTCGGTATAAAGATATCCCGGATGTTAGAAGTACACGTAGGTCAAGAGAATAATTGTACGTGGGTTTTAACAGACGTAGATAGAGGATGTCCAAACGGCCTGTTTTCCTTGTCGAGGGTTTCTCTTGTGCAAGCTCAACTTAAGATGGTGGTCTTTTGCAACGAGCATTTAGCGGTGCATCATTGATGAAATCCATGCTAGGTCGTCTGGAAGCCCACCTTCGGTCCGGACGACCTAGCATGGGTTGTTTCACCAATGATGTGCGTTGAAGAAAAGGCAGAGGAGAGAGCCCACGAGAATGGCGGTAATTAAAAGTCACTGTCTGTTAACGGCTTGTCAGGCGAGACACAGCAGTGGCATGCCGAGCGAGGCAAAGCCTATGTCCCCGCAGGTCCCATTATCAGGCCGAGTGCGGCGGTCTAATTGCAGCGTCCCTGCCGCGAGGACCGTCCTGCTGCCGAGCCCTCCCCGCTCACCCTTCACCTGCCACCTCGCAGTAATGAGCAACCCAACCTCGTGGCGTGGGCAGACTTTGAAGCAGATTTATTCCAAGGCCCACACTTCTGATTAACCGATGGCACCAAAAGGAGACTTGTGTTGTCATGAATTAATACATCTATCTCTTTGATCGCTGTTGACAGGGCATGACCATACAAGTCAGTCATCTCTGAGGTCCGTTTTCCGGGTTCGCTTGAGGAAATGATTTCTAGAAAGCGGATTTGATACTCCGACTTAATTGCCAAAACCTCACAGATATCTCTATAACTCAACATCCCCACTGACGTCTTCACGGAATAATCTTGCATTCACTCAGTAAAAGGAAGTTCATAACTCCGCAATCATTAGAATTTGTATGCACCATCTTGGTCCTACTGGGTTTGTGAAGTCAGGTCAAAAGCCTGAACAGATGAGGAAGATGCAGTGGATGCATTGCAAAAGCAACAAGAATGAACAATCAGAGATTGCAGACCCTCGCCAGGATGTGTATTTAGTGGTTTTTAAAGCTTTTGTGTTAAAACAAATATGGCGGCCGAACCACATGACCGATGATGTCAACATTAACTTTTTTTCTCCACCAATTTATCCGTACATGACGCTCAAGAAATTTCATCTTGATCGGATGACGTTTTGTACTTGTCGAAAATGACGTCATAATGGAGACACCTATGACATCATCATTAACATATGTTATTCCCCATGGAGAGTTCTTTACAATGAGACATGTCTCATTTCTTTTTCTGTGCAGCACTTTCAGAGATATAGAGGTGCAAAGCTTTTCGGGTTTTCCAATATGGCACCCGTACCACGTGATCTATGACGTCATAATTACCTTTTAAAATTTTACAGGAGGAGGTGCATCTATGGAGAAAATTTCCTGTCAATCGGACCAACCGTTTCAGAGAAACTCATATTTATTTTGTGCGGACAAACAGACTGATGAAAAATCGGTCAGAGACCGAAGACTTGCCGGAATGTACTTTTTTATTGGCCATTTTGGACAAATATGGCGGACGAACCACGTGACTGATGACGTCATCATTATTTGTTTTCTAAACTAATTTATTCCTTGATGATGCTCAAGAAATTTCATCTTGATCGGATGAAGTTTTGTACTTGTCGAATTATGACGTCATAAGGGAGGCACCTATGACATCAAAATGAACATGTTTTATTCCCCATGGAGAGTTCTTTACAATGAGCCATGTCTCAATTTTTTCTATTCAGCACTTTCGGAGATATAGAGGTGCAGAGTTTTTCGGTATTTCCAAGTTGGCGGCCGAACCACGTGACAGATGACATCATCATCAACATATTTTATTCTCCATGGAGAGTTCTTTACAATGAGCCATGTCTCCATTTTTTTTTTCAGCACTTTCGGAGACATAGATGTGCAAAGTTTTTCGGTTTTTCCAAGATGGCGGCCGAACCACGTGACCGATGACGTCATCAATTGGGCATAGCCTATTCCAGGGCAAGACAAATATGTGTGTAAAGTTTGGCGTTTCTACGTGCAACAGTGTAGACGTAGTACTGCAAACAGACAGACAGACAGATGAAAAATCGGTCAGAGACCGAGGACTTGCCGGAATTTACTTTTTTATCGGCCATTTTGGACAAATATGGCGGTTGAACCATGTGACCGATGACGTCATCATTAATATATTTTATTCCCCATGGAGAGTTCTTTACAATGAGCCATGTCTCAATTTTTTCTATTCAGCACTTTCGGAGAGATAGAGGTGCTATGTTTTTCGGTTTTTCCAAGATGGCGGCCGAACTATGTGACCGATGACGTCATCATTAACATATTTTATTCCCCATGGAGAGTTCGTTACAATGAGCCATGTCTCAATTTTTTCTATTCATCACTTTCGGAGATATAGAGGTGCAAATTTTTTCGGTTTTTCCAAGATGGCGGCCGAACCACGTGACTGATGACGTCATCATTAACATATTTTATTCCCCATGGATATTTCTTTACAATGAGCCATGTCTCAATTTTTTCTATTCAGCACTTTCGGAGATAAAGAGATGCAAATTTTTTCCAAGATGACGGCCGAACCACGTGACCGATGACGTCATAAATTGGGCACAGTATATTAGAGGACAAGACAAATACGTGTGCAAGGTTTGGCGATTCTACGTGCAACGGTGTAGACGTAGTGCTGCAAACAGTCAAACAGACAGACAAACGAACAGATCAACATACTTGCCGGAATCTTTTCCGGCAAGTAACAAATGAAAAATCACTCATGGAGATACACTTGGCAAAACCGAACCAGGTAGAATGGCACTCAGTACAGCATCCTTTTGACCTCAAAAATAATTAGTGGTTGAATTCAGTTAGCCGATATGCAAAACGTCTTCAAATTTGAAGTTAATCGGATGAAAATTGAGGATTTTAGAAATTTGAAAAAAATGGTTGACCTTTGGCCTATGTTGACCTTATGACCTATGTTGATCAAAAAATAGTTGGTGGTTGAATTCAGTTTGCTGATATGAAAATCTTATTCAAATTTAAAGTCATTCGGATGAAAATTGAGGATTTTAGAAATTTGAAAAATGTGGTTGACCTTTGGCCTATGTTGAGCTATGTTGACCTCAAAAAGAGTTGTTGGTTGATTTCAGTTCACTGATATGTAAATCCTATTCAATTTTCAAGTCAATCGTATGAAAATTTAGGATTTTAGAAAATTGAAATTGTTGTTGACCTTTGGCCTATGTTGACCTTTAGGCCTATGCTGATCTCGAAAATAGTTGGTGGTTGAATTCAGTTAGCCGATATGTAAATCCTATTCAAATTTCAAGTGAATCAGATGAAAATTGAGGATTTTAGAAATTTGAAAAAAGTGGTTGACCTTTGGCCTATGTTGACCTTTTGACCTCAAAAATATACAGGATTTTGTCGGACCACGATCTCTACCGTTTTGTGAAGTTTTGTGAGGATCGGTTTAAAATTGTGACCTGTACGCAAGTATAAGTGAGCGGACAGACAAACAAACACACAAATCGGAGTGATCAACATACTTGTCCAAAAACTTTTTTGGGCCAAGTAACAAACAAACAGACAGACTCAAATGCAATACCCTCTCCTCTGGCGAGGGTAACAACAATGGCGTTCAAGGCAGTTTCCAAAGACGCGGCCGTGCGATTGATCCGAGTCGCAAGGGAAGCTCCATTAAATGAGTCAAGTCCCAGAAGAACTCCATTTAGGGCAATCAATGATATCGGGCCGGATTGGAAGGAACAAAAGAAGTCAGGGTGATCCGAACAGCCTTTCTTGATGGCGGTGTTTAACTCTCTTTTCCAAAGCAAAGCTGACATGGCCCAGTCGGTTCAAAGCGTTTGAGCCCTTTCTGTGGACACAAAAGGATTGGAAACAAGTTTCTCGCTCAAGGGGACGCTTAGACTAAATGTCCGCTAGAAGTCCACATTGGATTTCTGACAGCCGTTTATGGGAACAAAGATTCCGGCAGGTGGAGGGTAATGCCTGTCCCTTGAGGCAAGAACAACCATAAGGTATTTTCCACCACTTTCTGTCATTCTAAATCCACTAAATCTGGAAAAATGGAAATTCATCTCTAATTAATAGAACCGGAAGTGAAATATATCTCTTAAAATAAATAAAGAAGTGTTAGGTGGAGAAGGCCTGGAAAAGAAGAAATAGGCAAACCCATTAAAAATATATATTCTTATACAACATCTAGGCAATCATCAGATTATGGGGTTTGAGGTATAGCGGGGGACGTGGATAGGGAGTAAGTGACGAGAGGTGATGGAATCATCAAATGTGACAATGGGGAGGGATGGGCAAGCAGTTGAGCGTATCGTTGTGGAATGGCAGAGAACAGGCTGGCGACTCTTCGTGCCATGTCCGCAGACACAGGAGGAGTTGTCCGCGCTTCTTCAGTGGAAATAGGGTGTCTTGGGACAAAGGTGTGTGATGATTGTTTGAAATGTGTAAGTTTAGAGGGAGTAGGAGATAGCGAGAGACATAGATGAAAAAAAAAATAGAGGTTTGGGGAGGGTAGAGGAAGCAGAGGGAGGGGGAGGAGAGAGAGGGGAAATGATGGGAAAGAGAAAAGGAAGCGAGGAGAGAGAGAAAAAGGGGGAAGGGTGAGACAGGAGAAGTAGGGGGGAGAGGGGAATGAGGGTAAAGACAAAATCGATATTGAGAGGGAATAACCATGGACCACTACCCATAAGTAGCAGTATTTGTGTCACTACATTCACCATAACCCTTGGCAATCGCTCTCGCATAGTCTTCATACATATGTTTCTGTTTCTGTTTTTTTCTTTCTTTCAAGGCCTCAACGACATTGATTCATTCCTTCTTTGGTTTTTCCATCCCCATCTCTGCTCTAAAGCCTTCTCCTTCACACCCGCTGAGACCGGCCTGTTCCCACCCATCTCCGACAATCCCTCTGCATGTGCTGCAGTACATCTACATCCATTTGCTCTTGTCCCACTGCCTTCCCTTTGCCCCCATTTTGTTTGTTGATCCATTGCCCTAACCTCCACTCCTGCATTTAAAGAAAGATGCTTTTTCTGCTTTAATGGCTTCATCAGCAGCTTTCCATGAAAATGATGCATTGTCGACCATTTGTTGGATTTCACAGTAAGCATCTTCTGATTGCGATGAGGTGCGAGAGGAAGCAATCATCTTGCATCTTCTTTAAGTGCAACTTGTTGCTTTAATTGTTTTTGCCATTTCCATTTCTTACAGCAAATCTTCGTCCTTAAACTCAACGTGTTGTTCACAGCAGAGGGCAGGGAAGAGAGTGGGAGGATAGAATGGATGAACGGCTATAGGGAAGGGCGGGAAAGCTTGGTGTGGAAGTGGAAGGGGGGAGAGGGGAGAGGGAGAGTAGGGGTGGGGGGAGGGGAGGGGGGATGAGAAGCATACTTGATGTCAAGGTGCTGTAGGAGTCCTCTTACCTTAGACGAACATTGCTTCCCATCCGTACAGAAGCGCGAACTCCAGGACGATTCCAGCCGTGGCTGCTCCTTGTGGACTTTCACTCTTCTCTTGTATTTCTCGCCCTCCTTCCCTCCTGTTGCAAACCATCGGCTTCACACTGGCTTTGGATTAGGATTGCCCGCAGCTATGGCAGCCATGGTCACTTTAGCCTGCGGTCTCCTACTCTGGTGGATTCCTGCACCCATCGCTCAGTGCCAGCGTCATCAAGCCAACATCCCCCGCGTGAAGCTCACCTACAAAGGTGAGCTCGCACGTCGCCCACGGATATCGACGAGCATGCCGCTCACCGGCTTTTGATTCAGTTGCAAATGGCAGCGCTGCATCCATAAAGTGTTCTTTTTTGGGTAGGGGGGCTGAATGGATGCCAAACATTTCCAGCATGATTAGATGTTTGAATAGTCGATTGTTGTGAATGTTCTAGTTAATATTTCCGTTGCAAGCACAATTTGTGGGATAGCTGATCGGTTGTTGCGCATTACTGTTGCTCGTGTAATCTTGTTATTCTCTTTCTGTTTACGGCAGCTCGGCTGTAAAGTCATTCGTTGTGCTATTTGCGTTTAGTATTCACACTCTGCATTTCTCAACATCTCATCGTCCTAAATTTAAACGATTTGGATTTGGCTTTCCGGTTGTGGCTTCACTTTTCATACTTGCACTGAAGGTGCAGCTTGCAGAGAACAAGATATATATATATATATTGGCAAGATGACCTCGAGAAACACACACTCACCTCTAAGCTGTCTAGCCTGGGTTTGAATCCCAACTCTGATATAAATTGTCATCCCAAAGTTTCACAGGCAACGTGATTCATCAATGTGTGTGCCGTCCTTCGGATGGATGTTAAACTGGGTGCCCCATCTGCCAGCATTTGTTAATGAACGTTGAAGATCTCCCAGTGTCTTTCGTGAAGAGTAGGCGAGCTATCACTGGCACCCTGAACAAATTACAAATTCATGCCATAACTACTGATGGGAGAGAGATAGCAAACCACCCAGCATGACCCTTGCCAGAAATATACTGTATATATATTTATATATATATATATATATAAATATAATCTATATATATATATATATACATTTAATAAACAGGAAGGAAATACCTGCGTGGGGCGAGTGTGAAAGAATTCTGACTCAACCCGGAACTCGAACCCATCAACCTCATCACTTACGCGGTGACAGCCCACTGAGCTATTGAGTCTCCGGGACATCCTCAGAGATTTCTCACACTAACACTGCGAGCTTTATATTGGCCGATGTCTTTCGTGCCTGCTGGGCAGACCCCGGATGTGAGTGTATGTATGTGTATGGAAGTGTGTGAAAGTGCATTGAAGATGAACTCATCTAACAATTTAATGAACAGGAAGTAAATTCCTGTGTGGGGCTAGTGTAAAAAAAATAATGTGTATATATATATATATAATTTTATAAACAGGAATCTAATTCCTGCGAGGGGCTACGTGTGAAAAAATTCTGACTCAATGTGGGGCTCGAACCATGGACCTCCGTTGATAACGCGTCAACAGCCCACTGCACTGCGCTATTGAGCCAGCTGCAATCTCCTCAGAACTTTTCCACACTTAACATTGCGAGCTTTATCATGGCCGATGTCTTACGTGTCTGCTGGGCAGACCCCGAATGTGAGCGTAAGTATATGCATGCGTATGTATGTGTGAATAAGTAGAAATGCATTGAAGATTAATTCAAATACAATTTTATAAACAGGAATCAAATTGCTGCGAGGGGCTAACATTCCTACGTGCCTGCTGGGCAGACCCCGGATGTGAGTGTATGTATGTGTATGTAAGTGTGTGAAAGTGCATTGAAGATGAACTCATCTAACAATTTAATGAACAGGAAGTAAATTCCTGTGTGGGGCTAGTGTAAAAAAATTCATGTATATATATATATATATATATATATATATATATATATATATATATATATATATATATATATATATATACAGTATATATATATATATATATATATATATATATATATATATATATATATATATATATATATATATATATATATATATATATATATATATATATAATTCACCAAATGTCCGTCTGTCTCTGTCTGTCCGTCCATTCGAAGATACCGCAAAAACGGCTGAACTGATCACAATGATATTTTGGGTGGGTAATCCTGGGATCTCCGGAAGTAAAATAGCGTATATTGTTTTCCCAATTTCAGCTTTGGCCTCCAGCATTTTCAGGTTTGGGCTCCCGCATAACGTTATTTTCCCGGGTGCAGCACAAACGGCTGCACCGATCGCTGCATGGCTGCACCGATCGGACTCGGTGACCTCGGACAAAGACCTTTTATAAGGACATGGGTTGAATCCCTGTTTGAGAGAATGCCAATCCCCTCCCCGCCATCATGGTCGTCTCTCCAACTCACAATCCCACGAGATATGCTGAAAGGACGACCCAAAATCAAGTATCTTCTTTTCGATTCATATATACACATCATTAAAAGTAAATAATGACCTCGGCCAAAGTTCAAACGACGTGGGTTTAATCTTAACATGAGAGAATTCCACATAGCTATTTGGGCGGTGTATACACTAACAGATCGCTGTCTCCATCGATCTTGCCAAGGCCGTAACACCTATTGGCTCAAAAGCCTTTTAACTTTTGACTTGGTAGTTTTTACAATGAAGGAAACATTAACAATGTTGTTAAAAGTTTATTGTGTGATTAATTTGTGATTGGAGTTATGTTGTTTGGAATGAAAAAAGAGATATCGAGTTCAAGTGAATGACGACAGGCCGTGGTGGTTTCTGCTTTCTAAACGTGATATTCGTGGATCGCCATATGCAGATTCGCCACAGACCCACGATCGATGTTTCTATACGTGAATGTACCCGTTTGTTTGCGAACGGATACGTTTTTCATGGAAGTCCTTCACGAACTTGCTGTCCATGTCTGACGTGCGACTGAGGGTGCTAAAGGAATGTGGAATTTATTGGTTTCATGCTTTAGCATTCTCCGTATCTGCATTGCTTGTTTGCTTCTGGCCTTCCACCCGTGCATAGCACTGGTATCTCACTAGTATATATAAATACATGTATGTACATATAAATATATATTTATATGTATATATGTGTTTATATATATATATATATATATATATATATATATATATATATATACGTATATATATATATATATATATATTGTATATATGTATATATTGTATTGTATTCTATATGTATTGTATATTGTATATTGTATATTGTATATTGTATATGTATTGTATATGTATTGTGTATTGTATTGTGTATATATATGTATATTTTGTATACAGGGGGCTGCAAAAGTAGGTATACAGTAAGGATTATACCAGTATTGTGACACGGCCAGTATTGTGTATACCAGTATTGTTGCGGTATACACAATACGGCCGGTATTGTGTATACCAATTTACCAGTATTGTGACAAGATTATACCAGAATATAATCAATAAAATACGTTTTGTGCACACGTTTTGTTTTTCATTACTGTATACCTACTTTTGCAGCCCCCTGTATATATGTATATATGTATATGTATATATATGTACGTATATATATATATATATATGTATATATATGTATGTATATATATATATACTTTTTTTTAAATATATATATATATATAAACAGGAATCAAATTCCTGCGAGGGGCTAAGTGTGACATACAAAAAATGCCTTGACAGCAAAAGAAAATAAAAAATTGATTACCAGGTGAGATTACCAATCATATATTAAATTACAGTCTATATCCGAATTGTTGGCCAATAACTTACAGGCATTTCTCAATTATACGTACACATGATGTTTGGACATTTCTTCGTAAGCTCTACTTTCTCATCTTTTGTTAATTTTTCTACCATCACTGATTGGAAAGAAAGAACGGTAATTCATTTTATGAAATATACATATTTAAAATAATATATTTAAGTTAAAAATTAATTATCGGAGTCCAACAGCCCAAATCCTCTCTTTTCAAACGTTTGCGCCACTTTGTGTATGTACAATTATTTTAACTATTAAAATAACAACATGCGCGATTGGTCAATATTGGTGTACCTTCTCATAAACTCACAAACTAAATAATGAAATCAATCAATTTGTGATATGTGTTATTATTATGAGCTCACCTGGAACGAAGTTCAGGGGAGCTTGTGCGATGGCGCGTTTTCCGTCCGTCTGTCCGTCCGTCAGTCCGTAAACACTTGCAACCTATTCTCCGAAACACTGAAGGGATTGTGACCAAATTTGTCACAAATGATATTTGCTGTGTTGTGACAAAAGTTTATTCACGGCATTAAAAAGATCGTGTTCTAAGGGGGTTTACCGGGGTCAAAGTGGATCCAGGTTTGACCCCACAAAATAGGTAATTGCTTTCTTCTCTGAAACGACAAACACTATTTCGATGAAACTTGACCACAACCTTCATCACTTGTGATGTACTGAAGTTTGTTCACGGCACTAAGAAAATCGAAGTCGAAGGTGGTCTACTGGGGGGCCAAAGTGGGTCCAGGTTTGACCCCCCTCCCCCCACCCCCCCACCCCCAAATAGATATTTGCTTTCTTCTCTGAAACTACACACATGATTTTGATGAAACTTCACCACAACCTTCACCACCCATGCTGTACCAAAGTTTGTTCACGGCATTTAAAAAAATCTGCCCCTTTAGGGGTCTATGGGGGGGATTGCCCCCAAAATAGGTATTTGCTTTCTTCTCAGAAACTACACATGCAATTTCGATTAAACTTGACCACAACATTCTGTTCATCACCCATGATGTACCAAAGTTTGTTCACGGCATTAAAAAAAAATCTGCCCCTTTATGGGTCTACGGGGGAGAGGGGGGCTACCCCCCAAAATATGCATTTTCTTCTTTGTTTGTTTAAAGTCTTATGATTATGTTAGTATGATTCCACATGCTGCGCTGTCTTCTAGCAAACATTGAAATTGGTTTAAAATACCTTTTGTCAGTGTAGTATACCGTTTATTCTACCAGGTGTGCGCCAGGGGTATTGCCCCTATGTTTATTGTTATGATCAATAATACATATTGCTGAATGACCCCAAAACCACAACAATCAACCATGGTGCTCCAGTTACTGAGCACCCAGAATTTTACGCAGAATGAGCGCAGTGGCTGAGATAACTATCTTTCTCACTTTGGGAAGTGCAATGTCACACAGGAATGTCATATAGACTATTATTTGTAGGTATATCTTCACCAGAGCCGTTGCACCAATTATAATGGTTGGTATCGTGACGGTCCGAATGTCCGGTCCCCACATTATTTGAATCTGTTGGGTCTGATGCTCGTAGCGTCGTTCCGGTGCACCAATGCTTACAGATATGTCATTATACATCTTTGTTTTGCCAATTCATTCAATCGGTTGCTGAAGGACTGAACCCACCACGAGGATGTCATCGAGATTGTCGTCTTGTTCTTCTCAAGCCCTGCAGGCATTGTTGTCACGTGTTTTTGGGGATGTGCCTCTGGTATGTGTTTAACGCTTCGTGCCTCATCTTGTGTTGACACAATTAGGGCTTCCATCTCACCTTTCAGAGCAGAACTTTGTAACCATGAGAACAATGCTCACCGGTCTTTGAAGGTGCACTATGCGTTTGGCTGTACTAACTGTCCGTGGAGCATTTTTTTTGTTTTGTTTATGGAAGTTTTTTTTTGAGATTCCTTCTCGTCGCCATTTTGTTCCTCGTCGCTTCTTCCATAGCTGGCCTGTCAGTGGTAGTCTCCTTTTCTCGTCCAACTTCCGTCATGGTTGACCCGCCTTCTGATAGAACAACAACCTCATGTGATAGGACTGTAGATATGTGGCTATGGAAATCTTGTCGGCCATCCCTATCATACCTCTACCACCTTATTGCCTCGGCAGGTGAAAACGGTCTCCTCTTGGGTGATGCCTTCAGTGGCAGGTTCGAAGCTACTTTATCCTTGGGTCAATCCCCCCTGAGGACCAACTGCAATCTGATAATGACACCAAAACTATTCTACAATGGGCACTGACAAATACCCCTTTTGTGCTGATGTTGTTCTTAGAATTCAGCTCACTTTGCAAAAATGTTTCTTCTGTAACTCTTTTATTATCCTCTATTTTATCTCAGTGCATTGTATCTCATCGGCCTCTTTTACACCTATGTCCTGTCGCCCGGCGATTAACACCGCCGGATGACGGAAAGCCGTAACGGTCCTTAATTCTGAGGCGGGTAGCCGAATTTGGCGGTTGGTCCGTCATGCGCGGATGAGGGAACCAAAGTGCTTACCTGGACGGAAGCCACACGGGTTTATTCTCTGACCCATGAACAAATAAACACACACGACAAATATAATGCAACACAATAATTATTTAATAAAAAATAAATGCAATACGAAAATGAAGAAATGAAGGGTGAAGTAAAAACGAAAAACGAAAATTCTAATTTGAGACATCTCCATTCGGTCACAAATACAACACTTTGGGGAATGATAATAAAAATAAAATAAATTGTTTTCTTGGCCGGTACTCAGCTCTGGTCCAAAATGCACTTGGGCAGCTTGTTTGTTGTTGCTGAAGTGTAGCCACTCACGCGGGAAGCACTCCGACAATGATGCCGAACCCCTGTGTCAAAAATGCCCAGGCTAGAAGCAAACAGTCAACTGGCCCTTCCTCGCTTCCACCGCCATAGCTTCCCCGAAAAGCACCACAGTCCAAAAACACCTCCTCTTCCAACGTTGCAAAAGTTCACAAAGCTCCACAAAGCTCTCCTTATGAGCGCACCCGAGACAAAAGCGACTGCCCGAGACGAAAGCCAGACTGAGAGAGAGACAGAGAGAGACAGAGAGAGAGAGACAGAGAGAGAGAGAGAGAGAGAGAGAGAGAGAGAGAGAGAGAGAGAGAGAGAGAGAGAGAGAGTGAGAGAGAGAGAGAGAGAGAGAAAGAAAGAAAGAAAGAAAGAAAGAGAGAGAAAGAGATATTCTTCTTCTCTCTCCTGCCCAAACCTTTTCAATGATGTCATACTGTCCAATCTCCGAGCTCCACTGAATCACCCCATGGTCGGGCTCGACCAATGACGAATTTTGGGGCATGGCCTGGCGGATTGCTATCCTCTGGAGGCAGGGTTTATTTGCCGATCGGCTCCGCCTGCCTGCAGGGGACTATTGTTGTTATTGTTGTTGTTGTAACGAACATGAGTTTTTATGTCAGGGAAAAACAGGGAAAAACCACCGAGGGCAATCACACACTGGGGGAAAACTATTCTTAACCCCTATCTAATTACCATAGCTTCACCCCTCTTGTGAAAACACGTAAACAACCTGAAGCTCCAGTTTCCCTACCTAATACACTGAGATGTCTCCTGCTCGTCCATGGTCCATGCTACACCGATACGATCCTGCTTGTATTATGGTAATTCATCATCTACCCCAGAAACGGAACAGTATTCATACATAACCTCTTTCTCCAGGTCTCTGGAAGCTGTTTATTCATCTGTGAGCACACCTGCCCCAAAAAAATTCCATTTCCGATGTCTTTGCTGAACTGGCTGATGACTGAAAGTTCACAATAGTTAGGCAGTTAAGAGGAAGCATCGTTCATTTTTTCAGGAAAGCACCAAATTTGGCACAGATGTAGTATGGACCTATACAATTGTTTTCCTGAGGGGTGCCCAAAAATTCAGGAAATTCAAAAAAATCCAAAAAAATGTCCTGTATGCCGTGAAAAAGGGGAGAAAATGGGTATTGATTCGAACTGTAGATTCTGATATTGTGGTCTTGGCAATAGCACACTACTTTACCTACCAGTCACACGGTGTGGAGGAACTCTGGATTGCCATTGGCACTGGTAAAAGCTACCGCTACCTTGCCATCCATAAAATTGCCACCGGCCTTGGCCGCAGGAAGTCCGAGTCTTTGCCATTATTTCATGCCTTCACTGGCTGCGACACAGTGTCATTTTTTGCCCAAATTGGGAAAAAGACAGCCTGGAAGGCTTGGGAGGCATACCCCAGCATCACGCAGACCTTTCATGCTCTCGCTTATAGGCAATCTGTGGACGCTATTACTATGGAACTACAGAGCATAGAAAGATATGTTGCCATCCTCTATGACCGGACTACCGAGATAAAGACAGTGAATGACATGCGCCAACACTTGTTCACGAAGAAGGCAAGAACAATTGATCACATTCCCCCAATAACAGACGCCTTCGAACAACACCTAAAACGTGCATGTTTTCAGGCTGGACACGTATGGAGTCAGGCACTTGTGCCCTACCCAGAACTTCCATCACCAGCTGATTGGGGCTGGATGAAAACAGGGACTTCTTGGACACCAATTTGGACCACAATACCACTGATACAGGAGGCATGTTCAGAGCTTACAAGCTGCCATTGTAAGTCGGCCTGTAAAGGCAACTGTAAATGCTCCAGGGCAAATCTGCCCTGCACATCACTGTGTGACTGCGATGGACAGTGCTTGTAGTACTTCGCGTCTGTGCGAGAGCCTCCACCTTTCAAGTGCCCACAATATTTTAAGTTAAAACTGCAACTGTGTGTAACTTTGATTAATTAATACCATTCCATTGTTATCAGAGACCAATAAAACAATGTGTATCACTTGGTATTGAAATTTTACCTAAAATACTATGAGAGATTCAAGGAAAATGGAAACACCATGGCGGCCATCTTGAAATTAAAGATGATGGATGCCAATCTTTATGCAATTGATCCCATTGGATTCAGAGACCATGAAAACATGGGGTAAGACACTGGAACTGTGGTGTTATCGCTCAAAGTATAGAAGTTATTGAGGGAAATAGGTCACAGAGGGCGGTCATGATGAAATTCAATATGGCGGCCACCAGGGGTTCTGAATTTTTGGGCGCCCCTCAGGAAAACAATTGTATAGGTCCATACTACATCTGTGCCAAATTTGGTGCTTTCCTGAAAAAATGAACGATATGCCCTATTTTTCGGTCTTAACTGCCTAAGTACATGGAGTCATTCTTATGAGGTCAACATAGACCAAAAGGTCAACATAAGCCAGATTTCTAAAATCCTCAATTTTCATCCAATTGACTTTAAATTTGAAGTGGACTTGCATATTTGGTTACTGACCCTAACCACCAAGTACTTTTGAGGTCAACATAGGCCGAATTTCTAAAATCCTAAATTTTCATCCGATTGACTGCAAATTTGAAGAGCCCTTGCATGGCTGCATGAAGAGCCCTTGCATGAAGAGCATTCTCCATGGGGAATATCATATGAATATCTGGTCACTGAATTCAACCACAAATTATATTTTTGGTGAACATAGGCCAAAAGGTCACCATAGGCCAAGTTTCAAAAATGCTCAATTTTCAACTGATTGACTTGAAAATTTAACAGCATTTGCACATTGTGTCACTAAATAGGGAAACTAACGTGCTCCGCATGACGTCTTCTTGTTTGTTTGTCTGTCTGTTTGTCCCCACAGAATAAATATGATTTTCTCTGCAACCGTTAGTCCGATTGACAGGGAATTTTCACCATAGGTGCTCCTCCTCCTGTAGAATGTTTTAATGACAATAATGACGTCATAGGTCACGTTGTACGGGCGCCTTCTTTGGAAAACTGAAAACTTTGCACCTCTATATCACAGAAAGCGCTGCATAGAAAAATTGTGACATGCTCATTATAAAGAACTCTCCATGGGGAATATCATATGTTAATGATGATGTCATAGGCACTTCCATTATGAGGTCATAATTCGAGAAGTACAAAACTTCATCCGATCAAGATGAAATTTGTTGAGCGTCATCTAAGGATAAATTGGTGGAGAAAAAAATAATGATGACGTCATCGTTCAAGTGGTTCAGCCGCCATATTTGTTTTAACACAAAAGATTAAAAAATCACCAAAAACACGTTCTGTCTAGGGTCTGCATTCTCTGATCACTCTTTCTTGTTTTGTAGCTGTAGTTGGTGTCTTTGCTATTTCCGCTGAGTGATATGTTGTTTTCTACGAACAACAATGGTGACAATGAGTCTCCCTTATGTATGTGCAAGTACATCTTTGTGCCTTCTGTTTGCAATGAGGCCAGTGCGTGATTTAGGCATTTTGTTTTCCAAATCTGCGATGACGACTTCTGAGATGCCTGGACTGTCGGATGACATTTGTAGAACTCCAATGTCTTTAGAAGTCATCCGATCATGTTGCGCTAAAAACTTCCGCTAGGTGCTTGTGTAGCAATGTGATGCATTTCCTCCAGAAGGTGTTGCACTCAGTCCATCCTGGTGGTGGACTCCCAGTTACTTGCCTGTAGTGATGTCAGGCCAATGTTAAACCAACAGTTTACATTAAAGAAATCCTCGAGTTCTGATTTATGGTTATCTTAATAATATGGTAACTTATCCTTAAGATAGCCATAAATCAGAACCTCGAAGATTCATTAAACCTAACCTTTTGGTCACCTTTGCTTCACTTCCATCACCTTTACAATTACCTTGTTTAAATCTGAGGGTTGCTGGATTGTTTTCCTGGTAGTTCATGTGTGTCTTTCACTATGTTGTCCTGGCAGTATTTAAGCTTCAAGTCATCTAATTCCATTTGCAGGAGCATTTCCCCATCAGGAAGTCTCTCCATGTGTTTACCAGTTTATTTGCATCAGGCCCATACCTTGGTGTGGCTAACTCCTGATTGGATTGTTGCCACAGGTTGAATATGGTATTTGTGGTAGATTAATGTATGGGATTCAAAATGTGATAATAGGAGCACCATATGAGATCTCGGCATTATACTTATTCCGTGATGATCATTGCCGTGAATGCCACTCCTTTGGTGAGGATGTTCATGTCGAGTGTCACCTGTTACCTCTGGTTGAGAGGTTGTTACAGTTGCTGGTTTTTAGACATCAGATTTGTACTGGCAGATGTAATTGTTTTTGACCTGAGTGATGTGACACAAGCATATAATTGAACTTAAAGAGTGGTTTGAAATTAGAGTTCTACTTCTCCCGAGCTTCCCACCGATTCAACTTTTCGGTCCCCACCTTCTATGGGAATATCCTCATCATGAGAAGGCACCTGGTACCTTACCAGAAGGGCCTCTTTGAGATGTTAGCTGTACATTGCATTTGATAGATTGGATAGCTTCCTCCTAAACCCCACCACAACAGTTATTAGTCCATTTGTGGTATACGATGGTCACCTTTTGTTGATCTTGTCCCTCATCCTGATTCTCCACAATAGCCACTTTCAGTGGCTGTATAAATTTCAGGGGTTTTCAGATGATGTAAAGGTATACTTACTGATGATGTAAAGGTTGCACCGGGCACCCTGAACAAATTATAAAATGTCTGCCCAAGCTAGCTCTAGAAAGTGGTTCTGACAACCCATCACCCACCTTGGAGCCACCATTACCCACCGTGTGGTTCTGGCATCACATCAGCCACCATAGACCAATGGTCATAGCAGTGCTGGAAACATGGTTGGGTATGTAACAACAACTGATCCATTTGTCTCTAATAATAATAATAATATTATTTATTTAATTTGATGTTTACCACTTTCCTTTTACAATCATAGTTTCTTTAACCCACGCTGATCCGCAGTCCTCCAGAGTTCCGCACTGGAGGTGCCGGGAATTCCTTTGGCGAGTTTTCCCACCTTGAGTGACGGAGATGAGATTCCAAACTCTCCAGCCGGTGCCGCCTCACAACAGGCGTGGAATTGGATTGTGCATGGCCCACTGTGAGAGGAAATATCCACCTCAGTGGGCAGATCCTTTATCCCTCAGCCATCGTTTAAATAAGCCCTCGGAGTGTGTTTCGCCGTTGATCCCATTGTGCGAGGGAAGCAACCTGTCTAAGCACGTTACCGCTGGGGATCGGAGACGGATAAATGTTCGGCCTTTTGCTTCGCATAGCATCGGCCCTTTCTGCCAACGTTGCAAGCTACGGTCGTTTTGTAACTATATCCATAAAAGTACTTTTGCAGATGGAATTCTTCGCAAAATAACTTTGTACAGCTGGCGAGGCAGAAAAGTGTTTTCCTCCTTTAAAAAAAATAAATCTTTTTTGAATTTTTATTTATTTATTTTTTATTGAAAAGAAGAATTCTCTCAGGCTGAAAAAGTCTGGGTGGAAAAAGCAATTTCGGTGTTGAGCTCCGAATTTTTGTGAATTAAAAATGAAAATCCAAGTGATGGAAAATTGTCCTTCGGAGTACGTTTCTATGCGGCGTGATACATTTCTCATTTTCTCCAGGCCCACACACATGCACGCATAACTCTTCATAAGTAGAGGTCTTGTAAGCTCACGTGTACCCCACCATTTCCTCATCAACTTAAGTTACTTGGCCCTCCGCTTTCCTGACCAATCTTATTGAGAAGCTTAATTGATATTCCAGGCATGAGTTCCGCTCGTTGAGCAAAACCTGGCACTTTACGGAGGGAGCGTATAGTTGCAATGTATGATGAGGGTATGAGACTACAGGTGCTCTTTCTGGCCTAGGGGAAGCACAGAGCAGCCTCGGGAAGCTCGCTTGGAATTCTCAACTGAGATGTCTCATCAAGCGCCAATCTGGCTGTGCGGAGCTTATGCTGCGGCTTCCAGCTATTTCCTCACTCGACGTCAAACAGGAATGGCTTGGCAAGGAAGGGGGTTCCTTACACAGCCGGTGTATGTTTCTAGCCATTCCAGGCCTGCACTCCTGACCTAAAAGTGTGCGCCGCCGTTCCTGGCCCTGATCCCAAATTGGTCGCCGGGATGTTCTCGCCTTCCCTTGGCATCTTGTGTCACCACCCTGGCAAAAAAATCACAAAAATGAATGTTATATTACTCATCAGGAGTTGTTGCTCTCATTGCTCGAGCCATATCTCACGCCTACGACCAGCGGGTGCTGCCAAGTCATTTCACTAATTGGCACGGTAGCTGGATCTTAGGGAAGTAGGACCCTAGATTAGATGGTCGATCAATGGATAACCACATTAGAACTCAAATCAAATCCATCAGGAGTGCAGATGTATGTAACAAACAAAAAAACAACACTTGTCTACCAAGAATGCCTATTGCTCTAACTTTCAACATTATCAGAATTGGAGGTTGGGTTTCCTTTAGATATGTATGCCATGTGGGGTAAAGGCACAATGAGCGGTTTAGAAAGGTGTAATGTAGATGCGACACTCAAGACGGAGCCCAGCAACTAAGTAAATAGTGAGCACCAAACACGCCGTGAGCGAACGTAAAAACAAGTTCCATTAAACCCGAAAGTGTCAACACCTAATATATCTTTCTTTGCACACACGTACATAAGTGGGCCTTTTCTTTGACTTTCAAAAAGGTCTAAAAAATGAAGCACCGTACAATATTGTCCAAGATGACAAAAAGTACTGTATAATAAGACGAAAAAGAAAAAAAACAAGTATGATTTTTACGGTGTAGCCTGTACATACATGTATGTATGTATGTACATATGTAATATGTATGTATGCATGCATGTATGTATGTATGTCATTTATGCCGGAATTTTGCGAGTTTATTCCCTTTAAAATTCGTTTTCTCTGCAACTGTTGGTCCGGATTTTTAAATGTTAATTATGACGTCAAATGTCACGTGGTACGGGCGCCATCTTGTAAAAACCGAAAAAAAATTGCACCTCTAAATCTCCGAAACCGCTCCATCTAAAAAAATTGAAAGGTGGCTCATTATAAAGTACTGCCAATGGGGAATAACACATGTTAATAATGATGTCATATGTCACCTCATTATGATGTCATAAAATGACAAGTAGAACGCCTAATCCGATCAGTATGAAATTTCTTAAGCCTGATCTCAGGATAAATTGGTGGAGAAGAAAAATTGATGACCTCATTGGTCACGTGGCTCGGCAACCATATTTTTACATTGTAGCCTGTAGGGCAATGCCATCTGCAACAGCGTTTTTCTGTCCATCTGGTGTATGTATGTCCCTCAGAAACGTCCACCAATCAGAGCTGAGGATCTGATTGTTAGACTAGCTGTTGGTCGTGTTTGTTCATTATACTAGCGTGACTCGGCGCACTCCGCGCGCCTCACCACACGTCGTTTCAGAGGGGTAGGCATCTTTAACCATTTCGGTGTCTTTTGGGTCTTCATGGTGTTTTGGGTCTTCAGGGACATTTGGGTCTTCAGTGTCTTTTGGATCCTCTGGGCCTTTAAGGGTATTTTGGGTCTTTGAGGTGTTTTTGGGTCTTCCGGGTCTTTTGGGTCTTTGGTTTCTTCAGAGGCTTTTGGGTCTTAAGGGTCTTCAGTGTATTTTGGGTCTGCAGGGTCTTCAGGGGCTTTTTGGGTCTTTGGGGTCTTTTTGGTTTCAGGGTATTTTTGGTCTTCGGGGTATTTTTGGTCTTCGGGGTCTTTTGGATCTTCGGGGTCTTTTTAGTCTTTTGGGTCTTCGGGGTGTTTTGGTTTTTCAGGGTGTTTGGGGTCTTCGGGGTGTTTTGAGTCTTCGGGGTGTTTTGGGTCTTCTGGGTGTTTTGGGTCTTCTGGGTGTTTTGGGTCTTCGGGGTGTTTTGGGTCTTCTGGGTGTTCTGGGTCTTTGGGATGTTTTGGGTCTTCGGGGTGTTTTTTTGTCTTCGGGGTGTTTTGGGTCTTCGGGGTGTTTTGAGTCTTTGGGATGTTTTGGGTCTTCTGGGTGTTTTGGGTCTTCGGGGTGTTTTGGGTCTTCTGGGTGTTTTGGGTCTTCGGGGTCTTTTGGGTCTTCGGGGTGTTTTGGGTCTTCGGGGTGTTTTGGGTCTTCAGGGTGTTTTGGGTCTTCGGGGTGTTTTGGGTATTCGGGGTGTTTTGGGTCTTTGGGGTCTTTTGGGTTTTTGGGTATTCAGGGTCTTTTTTTGCCTCAGGGTCTTGAAGGGTATTTTGGGTCTTTGGGGTGTCTTGGGTCTTTGGGGTCTTTGGGGTTCTTCAGGGTATGTTGGGTCTTTGGGGGTCTTCAGGGTATTTTGGGTCTTCAGGGGTCTTGGTGGTCTGAAGGGTCTTGGGGGAATTAAAGGGTCGTCAAAGGTATGAGGGGTCTCAGCAGTGTTAATGCAATTAAAAGGGTTAATTAAGAGTGTGGTAATTTTATTTGAAGAAGAAGAAGACGTTTTCGTCGCATATAAACATACATACGACATAGCGAACCATATACGTTTGCTCTAGTATAATAAGATATACTTACCTTTAGCAGCCAATCCTGGGTTTTGATCCCGACCAGACCAGGAAGTTGCATCACTCGATGTACCATTCCTCGGATGGGCGTCAAGCCGGCTGTCCCATCTGCCGGCATGAGTGGATTTTTAAGATCCCACAGTGTGATTTCCACGTGAGATCGAGGTTCATGGGAGAGTCAGATTGGAGAGTCATCACAGATGCTTAGTCCGAAAGACTCACCATCAAAATAAATAAATAAATAAATACTGTTCGTACTGCGAGTATCTTGTTCGTTGAATCTTTTGAAGATTCCACGTGTACATGTTCATGAAATTCCAAAAGTTTTAACTTGCTTGCTGATATTTACTGTGAAGTTTTGCTAACCCTAACCTCAGGTGGCCTAAGAGTTGCTAACCCTAACCCTTCCCTGTAAAAAGGAGGAAGGGGTGTGTAGGCAGACATGGAAAGGGCAGACTAACATTACTTAAGGGATTAATGAGCTCATCATTTGCCACATCAGCTGGCACTCCAACAGCAGAATAAATGTTTCCTTTGCTATAAAAGCTTCAGTATTGCTAATGAGCTTGAGATTAGTGAATTGTCTCGCTTCTACTTTAGACATTTTCACTTCCACGTGGCTCGCGCGTTACCTGGAGACTATCGTCTGTCTCACTCCACCATTCGGCCTCTGTCGTCGTTTCAGCCGTCTCTCGTCTCCTCTCTCCCATTGTGACGTATGTGCCTCCCCTCGTCTCCTCTCTCCATTGTGACGTATGTTGTTTCCTTGTAATGCTAATATCCATGACGACCTTGTCGGGCTGCTTCCGATTCCCCTTTTTTAATTCGACAAGTATAAGTAATTGCACAAATGTTCACGGCACAATTAAAGTGAGAATCTACAAATGGCTATATCCGAGCTAACACGGCATTGTAAAGGAAACAGGTTGAACAAAGCAGTGTTAATGGATCATTTCATTATTTGTTAAACTTTCCTGATTCACTAACATCGGAGAGGTGGGGAACAATGTGAACACAATGGTATGACACCCGAATTATGTTCATGGATGTTACATATAAAGAGATGAACCAAAGGACCAGGAGGTGGGTTTCTTCCAAGGGCAGTGTGTTCAATCCAGAACCGAACAGCCTAAAGTACTCCAAAGTGAGCGCAGCACACACCGAGCATTCAAGCACCTCAAGGCCACACTTCCGTCCCCGTACTCGCGCTCAAAAAAACAACCACCGGAAGTCCCTCCAAGAAGATCCAGACATTCAAATAACTAATCAACTAATTATTGTGTTTACATATTATAACTAACTATAGCTATTGTGTTACAATGGGATAAATGAACAGGGGGAGTGAGTGGGGGAGGTGGAGAGACAGGAGGAGAGAGAGAAAGGGGGAGGGAGAGAGAGGGAGAGAGATAAAGGGAAAGGGTGGGGGGAAAGAAAGAGAGGGGGAGAGAGAGAGGGAGAAAGAGTGGAGGGAGAAAGGAGGAGGGAGAGGGAGGTGGAGAGACAGGAGGAGAGAGCGAGGGGAGCGAGGGGAGGGAGGGGGAGAGAGAGAGGGAGAAAGAGTGGAGGGAGAAAGGAGGAGGGAGAGGGAGGTGGAGAGACAGGAGGAGAGAGCGAGGGGAGCGAGGGGAGGGAGGGGAGGGAGAGAGAGGGAGAGAGATGAAGGGAAAGGGAGGTGGAAAGAAAGAGAGGGGGAGGAAGAAAGAGGGGAGGGAGAAAGGGGGGAGAGGGAGGAGGAGAGACAGGAGGAGAGAGAGGGGGGGAGGGAGAGAGGGGGGGAGGGAGAGAGAGGGAGAGTGGTTAAGGGAGGGGGAGGGAGAAACAGGGGAGGGAGAGAGGGAGAAAGAGGGGAGGGACAAAGGGGAGGGACAAAGGGGGAGGGAGAGGGAGGAGGAGAGAGAGAAAGAGTGGGGGAGGAAGAGGGAGGGGAAGAGAGAGGAGAGAGAGAGAGAGAGAAGGGGGAGGGTGGAGAGAGGGATGGGGGGTAGAGAGGGGGGAGAGAGAAAAGGTGGGAGTGTGTGGGAGGGAAGAGGGGCAGAGAAAGGGGAAGACAGAGAGAGATAGCAACCTGCAGGTATTTTGGGGGTGATGGGTTATATTGGTCAGAAATATCACTCGTTGCGGTAGAAGATGACCTTAGATGGTGATGCACTGCCAATAGCACTAGAGGGAAGGTTTCTACAAGTGGGAGAAGAGAGGAACAAAGGAGTGGAGGTGAGGAACAGTAAAGCTAGATTTGGGGAGTTTCACTAGGAGGGGTTTTGGGAAGAAAAGGCGTGATGTATAGAGACTGGAAAACATTGGCGATGCGGAAGAGCAGAGAGAACATGTCTGGAAAAGGGACAATAGAAAACAAAGAGGCCACCGAACTGTCAGTGATGAGAGAATGACAGCTATAGGCCCTGTGCTTCTGATTATTTCAAAGAGAAGCAGGCTGGCAGGTAGAGGTACGCACATTCGCCTCTAAGCTGTCTAGCCTGGGTTTGAATCCCGATCCAGCTATAAATTGTCATCCCGCTGTTTCACAGGCAAGGTGAACCATCAATGTGTGTGCCATCCCTGAGATGGACATTATACTGGTATCCCATCTCACCCCATTAATTGGTGGGTGTCAAAGATCTCATGGGGTCCTTTGCAAAGAGTCGTTGACCTATCGCCAGAACCCTAAACAAATGACAAATTCCTGCTCTAACCTACATGGGGCATTGCATTAGTTGCACAGTCGCATCCTCAGCCAATGATGCTACTTGCAGCCATGTGCTGCATGCGAAAGAAGAGAAAGGGAGAGGCCACTGCTTTTGAGAGCTTGGGATTACACAGCAGATTTTCAGAAGGTTGCACCAGCCTGTGTAGAGGAGAGGAGTACTCCGCTGAGCTGTGGTCAAAGGCCATGTATGCTGTGGGAAGTTTAGATTTACCAAGGGAATGCTTGCTGTGATGGATGATGCGTAGTCTGCAGTTGGCTTCGGAAGCCAGCATCGATTATACAATCCACACAAGAAGTACCGGTACTGAAGCTGATGGTGAGGCTCAGTTGTGCTGGATACCGACAACCTGCCAGTGGATGATTATGTGTGTTTGTTGGACAATCCTTGCAGAGAGACAGCATGAGAATGTGAAATTCATCTGGATTGATTGATATGTACCACGAGTGAGGCCTACAGCGCGCAATCTTTTCCGAGCCAGTAGGGAAGGAAACCGCTGCTCCAGGCCTGTCAGTTTGATGTCGTGCCAGTTTTCCCAAATGACCTGAGGTTGCCCACAATTGGGTTTAGCCTCCCACGATAAGAAAGTGAGCTGCATGATAGCCACTGTGTTGAAACATGATCCAGTGAACCAGGACCTAGAGGATGAATTGTGATCGGTGTAGTCAAGAAGGATTGAACTCGGGTATGAGAGCGAGGCTTTTGTGAAATCTTTCAGAGCTGGAATCAATATTAGATGCAGAGGAGGTGCAAGACCAAATGGTCTTTTTGTCAGATGGCAGATATTCAGTCCCTGCTTGGTTATCTAGTGCAATAACCACATTCACAGTGCTGCGGTAGGTATAACAACAACCAGTGAGATTTGTCCTCTTACATGAACATGGTCAGAGGAGCCAATCAGAGCAGAGGAATAGGGGAGGTGCGTGTAAAATAGCTCGTCACCTGGTCCTGAATGATGGACATACAATTTGGCGAGAACCCAGTTGGGAAGTTCACAGATTGGGTCATAAAAATGGAACTGTAGAAAGCGGAGGTTGTTGCAGTGCCACGGTCGGTTGTTGCACACATTGTGATGCTATCCCTTGCCAACGAAGCACCAATCCGACATTTGATAGTTGTCTTATGCATACGTGTCTGCATATAAAAAAATTCATTTTCTCAGCAACCGTTGGTCTGATTGACACGAAATTTTACACCATCGGAGCAGCTCCTCCTGTATACGTTTTTGTGATAATTATGACGTCATAGGTCACGTGGTACAGACACAATCTTGGAAGAACATTGCACCTCTATATCTCTCAATGGAAAAAATATTGAAACATGGTTCATTGTGAAGTACTCCCCATGGGGAATAATATATGTTAACGCTGATGTCATCGGTACCTTCATTATGACATCATAATTCGACAAGTACAATACTTGATCCAATCAGTATGAAAGAATTTTTGGTATGTTTCAAGAAACAAGTTTTTATAATAGTGAGTGGGGCATGTTTGCAGACTGCAAGCAGGTACTGGGGTGAATCGTACATGCAGAAATAGTAAATATAAGCTTCATATATTTGATGATGTGGATTGTGATTGCATTCTGTAAGCAACTAAATAACTCAACTAAATCTAGAATTAGTGATTAGAATGAGCTCTTTATTTATGTTACCGTTTCATATAAATGCGGCAAAAGTTTATAATAATATGCGGAAGAGGTACTTGTTACCGTTTCCTAGCAACCAGTGTGAGTGTCATCTGTTGTCTTAGGTTGTGAGTAGAGAGAGTCTGCACTGGCCGAAGTTTCTTTGTGGATATTTTCATATATGGATATTTTCGATTATGGATATTTTCATATATGGATATTTTCATATATGGATATTTTCGATTATGGATATTTTAGTTTATGGATATTTTCATTTATGGATATTTTCATTTATGGATATTTTAGTTTATGGATATTTTCATATATGGATATTTTCATATATGGATATTTTCGATTATGGATATTTTCATATATGGATATTTTCATATATGGATATTTTCGATTATGGATATTTTAGTTTATGGATATTTTCATTTTTGGATATTTTCATTTATGGATATTTTAGTTTAGGGATATTTTCATATATGGAAATTTTCATATATGGATATTTTCGATTATGGATATTTTAGTTTATGGATATTTTCATTTATGGATATTTTCATTTATGGATATTTTAGTTTAGGGATATTTTCATATATGGATATTTTCATATATGGATATTTTCGATTATGGATATTTTAGTTTATGGATATTTTCATTTATGGATATTTTAGTTTATGGATATTTTCATATATGGATATTTTCATATATGGATATTTTCATATATGGATATTTTCGATTATGGATATTTTAGTTTAAGGATATTTTCATTTTTGGATATTTTCATTTATGGATATTTTAGTTTAGGGATATTTTCATATATGGATATTTTCATATATGGATATTTTCGATTATGGATATTTTAGTTTATGGATATTTTCATTTATGGATATTTTCATTTATGGATATTTTAGTTTTGGGATATTTTCATATATGGATATTTTCATATATGGATATTTTCGATTATGGATATTTTAGTTTATGGATATTTTCATTTATGGATATTTTAGTTTATGGATATTTTAGTTTATGGATATTTTAGTTTATGGATATTTTAGTTTATGGATATTTTAGTTTATGGATATTTTAGTTTATGGATATTTTAGTTTATGGATATTTTCATATATGGATATTTGGATATTTTCATTTATGGATATTTTGATTTATAGATATTTTCATATATGGATATTTTGGTTATTTTCATTTATGGATATTTTCATTTATATATATTTTAGTTCATGGATATTTTCCTTTATGAATATTTTCATTTATGGATATTTTCATTTATGGATATTTTAGTTTATGGATATTTTCATATATGGATATTTTCATATATGGATATTTTCGATTATGGATATTTTCATATATGGATATTTTCATATATGGATATTTTCGATTATGGATATTTTAGTTTATGGATATTTTCATTTTTGGATATTTTCATTTATGGATATTTTAGTTTAGGGATATTTTCATATATGGAAATTTTCATATATGGATATTTTCGATTATGGATATTTTAGTTTATGGATATTTTCATTTTTGGATATTTTCATTTATGGATATTTTAGTTTAGGGATATTTTCATATATGGATATTTTCGATTATGGATATTTTAGTTTATGGATATTTTCATTTATGGATATTTTAGTTTATGGATATTTTCATATATGGATATTTTCATATATGGATATTTTCGATTATGGATATTTTAGTTTAAGGATATTTTCATTTTTGGATATTTTCATTTATGGATATTTTAGTTTAGGGATATTTTCATATATGGATATTTTCATATATGGATATTTTCGATTATGGATATTTTAGTTTATGGATATTTTCATTTATGGATATTTTCATTTATGGATATTTTAGTTTTGGGATATTTTCATATATGGATATTTTCATATATGGATATTTTCGATTATGGATATTTTAGTTTATGGATATTTTCATTTATGGATATTTTAGTTTATGGATATTTTCATATATGGATATTTGGATATTTTCATTTATGGATATTTTGATTTATAGATATTTTCATATATGGATATTTTGGTTATTTTCATTTATGGATATTTTCATTTATATATATTTTAGTTCATGGATATTTTCCTTTATGAATATTTTCATTTATGGATATTTTAGTTCATGGATATTTTCATTTATGGATATTTTAGTTCATGGATATTTTCATTTATGGATATTTTCATTTATGGATGTTTTAGTTCATGGATATTTTCTTTTATGGATATTTTCATTTTTGGATATTTTAGTTTATGGATATTTTCATTTATGGATATTTTCATTTATAGATATTTTAGTATATGGATATTTTACTTCATGGATATTTTCACATATGGATATTTTCATGTATGGATATTTTAGTTTATGGATATTTTAGTTTATGGATATTTTAATATATGGATATTTTCATTTATGGATATTTTTATGCATGGATATTTTACTTTATGGATATTTTCATTTATGAATATTTTCATTTATGGATTTTTTACTTTATGGATATTCTACTTTATGGATATTTTACTTTATGGATATTCTACTTTATGGATATTTTACTTTATGGATATTCTACTTTATGGATATTTTACTTTATGGATATTCTACTTTATGGATATTTTACTTTATGGATATTCTACTTTATGGATATTTTACTTTATCGGCATTTTCCGGTGGTTTTGTTATTTTCTTTTCCTCGGACATTGGCTTCGAGTTGCAGCAGTATGCAAAATTTCAGCTTTCAACCCCGCTAGAAGGTACGAAACATTAATATCAGTGAGTCAGTGAGTGATTGAGTGAGTGGTTAAAATTATGCTGTTGTTCTCCTCCTCTTCCCTTTATAAGGGGTGAGTTCCGATGTCACCAAGCTCCTGCCCTGTCTTGACCACGATACTCCTCCACTCCCCTCTGTCCTCAGCCAACTCTCTCCACTCTCCAACCACCAGACCTTAATGATGGATAGTACCTCTTCACACAATCCTCCCATCTCAACCGTGGTCTACCTCTTTTCCTCCTACCTTTCTCCCTCAACCTATCTGCTCTCTTTGCCAATCTCTATTCCCCCATCCACACCGAATGTCCAGCACATCTCAGACGGAATTTCACCAATCTCCCCGTCAAGCTCTTCGACACACCAATCTTCTTCCTCAGTTGATCCATCCTCCTTCTATCCATCCTCTTCACTCCCACAATCCTCCTGACCCAGTTGTTGTCACAAATCTGCAGTCTCTGTTAGTGTCTCTGTCAGTGCCACCGTCTCCAGATCGTAAAGGTAGGCTCGCGTTCGACAAGAGATCAGAACCTTTCCTTTCAATGTTCTTGACCCATTCTCCTTGGCCCAATATCAAGACCCAATCAAATTTCGCACCCATATGAGGGAACAACCAATCAGTTCTCACATAATCAATTATCCCCAGGTGGCTAGGAACATTATAACTAACATCATGCTCTTCCAGCCAAAGAAAGCTCCATAAAATAAACAAGAAAAGCTCCACAAGACAAGCCCTTTGCTGTTTCAAACCCGACCTGAGTTCCTCGACGGATGCAGACATTCAGCTGCTTTAACATTTACTATGACTTGGATAAAATACTATGGAGTCTCCATAAAAGGAATCGACTTTCAGACAAATTTCACCAAAATGATATTCTTTAAATTCTCACTTGTTATTATGCTATCCTTTCCAATTATTGTTTGAAAGAATTTTTTTTTCTTCTGCAGTTTCTGACACTCAAGGAGGAGCTGTCACCCACAAATCACACACACAAACAGACAGAGATCGCAGACACCATAGGACTGACGTCAAATCAACACGGCCGGCCGTTGTTGAGCTCGGGTTAAGTTTATGTAGGGGTGCTGGACTGTACTCTGGGTGTTGGTGACACCAGATAGTTACGTCGGTTTTCTTCCCACAGTCAGTGAGGTACTGTTAGGAAGAAATCTCCCACTCCCCCCTCCCTTCCAACTGGGCCAAACCACGGGCTTGTACCGTGATCTATCCTCTAAATGCTGATTGTCAAGAAGGTAGCAACGCGTACCATATATAAAGACGTTGGTATGACTCCGATAGGGATGGACTCGAACCCACAATTCCACAGAATCTAGCAAATTACTTTGAAATAATTTTTGTTTCTTTTAGCAACATTCAATGACACCTGATAAAGTTATGCTGTTCTATGACTGATCTAATTTACTCCCTTTCAACCTTTCATGAAATAAACAACTGTTATTACCTCCGCCACTAAAAGTGGTTGGAGGTTATGTTTTTCACAAATGTCTGTCTGTCTGTCTGTTTGTCCGTTTTCGAACAAAATATCTCAAAGAATTGTGGACGGATTCAGACGAAATTTGGCAGAGATGTAGCGTATGTCACAAGGACGAAATCTTTAGATTTTGGTGAAGATCTGGATTCGGATCCGGCTACGGGAATTTTTAAAGTGATTCTTCACCATTGGGAGATCGGGCCAAAAACGATACATAACAGGATATCTCAAAAAGTTGTGGACCGATTTGGACGAAACTTGGTGGACCGGTTGGCTGTCTGACAAGGAAGATTCAGTTCGATTTTGGTGAAGATCTGAATATGGATTCGGATATGAGAATTATTTAATTTTTAAAGTGATTCTTCACCATTGGGCGATAGGGCCAAAATCGATACATAGCGGGATATCTCAAAAAGTTGTGGACGGATTTGGACGAAACTTGTTGGACAGGTTGTGTGTGTGACAAGGAAGAATCGATTCAATTTCGGTGAATATCCGTATCCGGCTTGTAGAATTTTAAAAGTGATTCTTCACCATTGAGTGATATGGCCAACCAGGTGGAGGTGTGCTCTCTACTGAGTGCTGTTCTAGTTTTTCAAGTATTATTGCCAAAGACATTCATAGTATTTATTTTCGCTGTTACTGCCAGTAATTGTTTCGATCACTGTTGCTGTTAAAGGGTTTTACAACTTTGTAACCGAAACACTGATGCATTAGGCAATATGCTTGTGGTTCATTGCTTTAAGGGCCTTGCCTTCTTTGCTCCTTCAGCGCAGTGAAAATAATTACCTGCTTGCAGTAATATTTATCTTGAGGACTGGGGCAGTTAGGACTTGGGGATATTATTTATTACCCTGAGCTCGCGAAGCGACAAGTGGGGTTAATCGATCGGGTGTGTGCATATGCACATACCTACATACGTATGTCATACGTGTGTCTGTATTCATAAAATTCATTTTTTCGGCAAATGTTGGTCCGGTTAACATGAAATTTTGCACCGCAAGAGTGCCTCCTCCAGTTGAATTTTTTACAGTGATAATTATTACGTCATCAGCTGTCACGTGGTACGGACGCCATCTTGGAAAATTGTTGGACCTCTATATCTCCGAAACTGCTCAATGGGAAAAAGTTGAAACATGGCTCATTGTCAAGTACTCCCCATGGGCCTTCGTTATGATGTCATAATTCGACAAGTACAACGCTTCATCCGATCAGTATGAATTTTCTTTCCTCTGCAACTGTTTTTCTGATGCCACAGGGGATGGGCACTTAGTCAAATACCAAAAATGCAATTACGGGCACATTTTAAAACATTTCTAAACTAGAACGGCACTCGGTAGAGTGCATACCTCTCTCCACCAGGCTGAGCAGTTTTTTTTTTGGTTTTTTTTGGGTTTTTTTGTATACTGAATCGAGGCTCGTGAAAGAGCTGACATTTACTTCACAAACAAATCAACCAGACAAACAAAATATATAAAAAGAGGGAGCGGAAGACAAGAGAATGGGAAGCACACAAACACTTGAAAGCACACAACATTTGAGAGCAGGGAGATGTGTGGGAGGGAGAGGGCTCGGGGGGAGGAGGCGTGGGAAGGGGTGGGGGGGGGGGGGGTGGGAGAAGTATAAAACACAAGGACACCAAGGACTTCCAGGTCAGAAGTTGGCATTTCAAAAAGTGGAATTGGGGTGAAATTATCGGGGATAGAAAAGATCAAGGTTTTGGATGGGGGAAGATAAGAGATGGTGGTGAACAGCTGTTTTAAAGACCTGGAGGGTGGAATGGGATTGAAGAGAGTGAGGGAGTTTGTTCCAGAGGCGGGAGAAAAGAGGAATGAAGGAGCGAAGGTGAGCAGAGAGTCTTGATTTTGGCAGTTTAACCATAAGAGGGTTGCAGGCAGATCTTGTGCGACCTGTAGGAATATTTGCGGGACAGAGCCCAGAGAGAGCTGGGGGGGCAAGGCCAGAGAGGAGTCGGTAGAAGACGGAAAGACCACCAACCTGCCTGCGGTGAGTGAGTGAAAGGCCAAAAGTTTATATCCATTGATAGGCCGGATCTGGATCCGGACCTGAACCAAAATGGAATAGGCTTCTTCTTGTCACCTAACCAACTCATCCACCAGGTTTTGTCGAACTCTGTCCACACCTTTTTGAAATATTATATACAGTATATCGTTTTTGGCCCGTTCTCTCAATGGTGAAGAATCACTTTAAAAAATTCAAAATAACTCTCGGATACGAATCAGCATTGGGATCTTCACCAAAATGGAATCAATTTGTCCTCGTCTCATACCCAACCTGTCCTCCAGGTTTTGTCCGAATCTGTCCAAAACTTTTTGAGATATCATGCTATATATTGTTTTTGGTCCTATATCTCAATGGTGAAGAATCACTTAAAAAATTATCGGATCCGAATCCGGATCTTCACCAGAATCTAATCATTTCGTCCTTGTCACATACCCAACCTCTTAGCCAAATTTCTTACGAATCCGTCCACAACCTTTTGAGACAAACAGTCAGAGACAGACAAACAGACAGGGGTGAAAACATAACCTCCATCCACTGTTACGGATCCCGGATTTAGAGGAGTTACTATTCATGTCATTGCTTATTAATGTTTATTCTATTAAAGGTTGTTGTGTTTAAAGGGTTAGAGAGGCTCCGGATAACAGGAGACCGGAAACGGGATAGTGAACCGGAAGAAGAAAAAGACACGAGGTCCGGGAGAAGCGGCGATCTTCTTCTTCCTCGCTCAGCTCCGACGTGAGCGGTGTCGATATTGAGCAGCATGGGGGACGCTGCGTTTGAAAGCCCGTCTGGCGAAAGGAGTTACCTGCGCGGGGTAATTACCGATTACACGTCAAGTTGCCGTGGGTTCGTGCACGGAACCAAGCGTCCGGCACAGTTCGCCTCAACGTCTACAAGGACGCGTACGGGTTGCACCTTGGGCCTCGCGCGCTTTGCAAGCCGCGCTTTGCTTAGCCCGCTTTGCTTTGCACGGAGGTGTGCGCTGCAGCAGCTGTTCCCGGTACGCGACGTGCACGTTTGGAACACGTCAGCCAGGGGTTCATTCAACCGCCTGTGTGCGGAGAAGCCGACCTTCACCTTGGTCTGGAGGGGCCCAGAGACATTGTGAGGGACAGTGACCATTGAGGGGTCGTGAGTGGGGAAAGGGGGGAAATTTATGAGATGGCCATCCTAGTAAGATTGTTGATGGATGGTTGATTGCTGATGATGGATGGAGAATATATTATTAAGTAATCCGGATCCTTGGTGTGGGGTTTCTTATTGACTTGAATTATTGTGTCTTTCATATTGATTGTGCTACGAAAGCGTATAAATCCGATATCTTTCTGGCGGGGTCCTCCCACGGTCCGGGGGTCACCAAGACCAGGTAGTTACCGGGAGGACCACGTAACAGAATTGGGGGCTCGTCCAAATTACGATTTACGGATTCGCAATTGGGTCTACGTCCGGGAAAGAATTCCCAAGAGTGGGAACTTTTCCAACGTTCCCAAAATTGTTTTGCTCTGCCGACAAAACAACAACAACAACAACAAAAGAAAAACAATAGCAATAATCGTAATACTGTTGCTTTTCTTTGTTGGAAATTTCTGGGGTGAAGGTGAACAGGTGTTACCAGTAGTCACCTTGGCGTTTGTGGCACAGAACTTTGCGGTAACCCCTAGTGAGGCACAGTTCCGAGCATTACTAAAATCGGACCTCTTGAAATTGGCCAAAACATTTTAACTTGGAGGTCCGAACTAATTTGAGGAAGGCAGAGTTGCAGACCACGGTGATACAGTCTATGGTGGGATTAGGAACATGGGACGAGTTAGCCTGGGAGTGGCTACCCGATGAACCAGAAGACGTTGAGCTCCGGAAACTGGAGTTGCAATTATGGAGCCAGGAACGGATCAAAGAAGAGGAAAGGAAAGCAGAAGAGAGGAGAGAAGAGAAACAAGCAGAGGAAAGGAGAGTGGAACGAGAACTCCAGGAGAGGTATTGAAGAAGCACATCCTCAAAGCCTATGAGTTGGTTCCTGAAGCTTACCGGCAAAAATTCAGGAATGCCAGGAAGAGGGAGAGTGAGACCCATGTGGAGTTTGCCAGAGTGAAAGAAAACATGTTTGATCGGTGGTGTGAGTCGAAAGGAGTCGGGAACGACTTCGAAGCATTGCGTGACCTGATGCTGGTGGAGGAATTTCAACAGTGTGTCTACGAGGACATCAAAGTGTACCTGCAGGAAAAGAAAGTACCAAAGTTGTGGGATGCAGCCACCATGGCAGATGATTATGCCTTAACACACCGGATAGGGGTCCACACACCTAGCTCCTCGTCTAGACTTCAGCAGGGGAGTTATGGAACACCCGGTGTGGAGAACGACAATACATGGCGGCGGCCTCGAGAGGATTATGGGGACAACGCGGATACCCCAACTGTTCAAAATCAGAGGGCTACGGGCCCAAGACAAACTTATTTCCCGGGGGGCCCGAGGCAGACCACGAGTTTTTCCTCCGGGCCTACTTGCGCCTTTTGCAAAAAACCTGGACACTTGATGTCCAGTTGTTACCTCATGAAAAGGGACAAACCAGAGCGGAGTCCGACTATTACAACTCCGAATGCGATGGCTAGCGTAAGAAATCGCCCACAGAAGAGTTACCAACCATTTATTTATGAGGGGTTTGTCTCACTCGAGGGAGACTTGACTAACCCAAGACCTGTTAGGGTATTGAGGGACACAGGAGCCCATCAATCCTTAATGCTTGAAGGCATTTTGCCATTGTCAAAGAGTACCGCAACTGGTGATAGTGTTCGGTTACAAGGGATCGGTGGCTGTGTTAGTGCCCCACTTCATGTCATCCATTTGGAATCCGATTTGGTGTCAGGACCGGTCACCGTCGGTTTACAAGCCACGCTTCCTGTAGAGGGGGTATCTGTGATTATCGGGAATGATTTGGCCGGGGGGCAAATTTATGGTAACCCGAGGGTGGGTAAAGAGCCCCGCAGGGGAAATAACACCACCCCAGCTAGGGATGGTGACAAAAGTTCCAAGTTATTCATAGGGGGACTGAACTTCAACACAGAGGAAGAAGTTCTGACCTCTGTCTTCAACAGATATGGGCCGCTGGTGGAAGTGCGGGTGGTAAAAGACAGGGAAACGCAACGGTCAAGAGGGTTCGGCTTTGTCACGTTTGCAAGCACAAGAGACGCCAGGGAGGCAGAGAAGAATTGGAATGGTAAGGATTTGGAGGGTCGGACCATAACAGTAGGGGAGGCATTTCGTAGGCGTCGAGAGGTCTACAGAAAAGGCCCACTTGGCGGTAGTTTTGGTGTTGGCAGCAGCCGATATTACTATGGAGGCTCCCAGAGTTACGGCATCTCCCGAAAGAATGATTGGCAGAGGACTGGCCGAGAAGGAGACCGCCAGTCAGGGGACTGCTGGGCCAAGGGGTCCCACCGTAACTGTTAGGAGTCCGGAGAAGTTGAAGCACTCTATATATGGCGGAGCCGCCGAGCCTGGGCTCCTACACGGGCTAACCGTGAATGCCACGTTCTTAAAAGGCGTCCCGGTAGGGAACGTTCCTACACGGACTAACCGTGAACTCCACGTTCTTAAAGGCGTCCATGTAATGAACTTTCCTCCCCGGACTGACCGTGAACCCCACATTCCTTCAGGCATCCATGTAGTGAGTACTCAGCTGGGCCTCCATCCAAGAGCAACTAGAAGTGGTTGACGCTTGGTCTAGAGGGAATTACCTTGGAATCTCTGGGGGGTTTTGGTGAAAGTTTGTTGCTTTATTTTTGAGATGCGATAATTGTGCCCAGGGGGAACTGATGATTTGGGGTATCGGGTTGGTTTATCAAAGTTGGCCAGCACAGAAAGTTTTCACGGGGTTCAAACTTTCTTTCTTGAAGGGGGGGAGTGTTACGGATCCCGGATTTAGATTCATGTCATTGCTTATTAATGTTATTCTATTAAAGGTTGTTGTGGTTAAAGGGTTAGAGAGGCTCCGGATAACAGGAGACCGGAAACGGGATAGTGAACCGGAAGAAGAAAAAGACACGAGGTCCGGGAGAAGCGGCGATCTTCTTCTTCCTCGCCCAGCTCCAACGCGAGCAGTGTCAATATTGAGCAGCGTGGGGGACGCTGTGTTTGAAAGCCCGTCTGGTGAAAGGAGTTACCTGCGTGGGGTAATTACCGATTACACGTCAAGTTGCCGTGGGTTCGTGCACGGAACCAAGCGTCCGGCACAGTTTGCCTCAACGTCTACAAGGACGCGTATGTGTTGCACCTTGGGCCTCGCGTGCTTTGCAAGCCACGCTTTGCTTTGCCCGCTTTGCTTTGCAAGGAGGTGTGCGCTGCAGCAGCTGTTCCCGGTACGCGACGTGCACGTTTGGAACACATCAGCCAGGGGTTCGTTCAACCGCCTGTGTGCGGAAAAGTCGACCTTCACCTTGGTCTGGAGGGGCCCAGAGACATTGTGAGGGACAGTGACCATTGAGGGGTCGTGAGTAGGGAAAGGGGGGAAATTTATGAGATGGCCAGCTTAGTAAGATTGTTGATGGATGGTTGATTGCTGATGATGGATGGAGAATATATTATTAAGTAATCCGGATCCTTGGTGTGGGGTTTCTTATTGACTTGAATTATTGTGTCTTTCATATTGATTGCGCTACGAAAGCGTATAAATCCGATATCTTTCTGGCGGGTCCTCCCACGGTCCGGGGGTCACCAAGACCAGGTAGTTACCGGGAGGACCACGTAACACCACCTTCACTGGTGGAAGTAATGAAACTTTTTATATGCCATCAACATTGGGAGACTCATGAAATAAGTGACAATTTTTTGGGAATTTACCCCTGGTTTATGCCCCAGGAGGTGGGTCACAATTGTCAAAATGGGGGAAAATGTAAATGAAAATCTGATATTAGGTCATTCCTGATGGAACGTTTTGCCATCTTTCAACCTCGCTTTAGGTGGGATGTATGGGTATTTGAGATGGCACACCATCAACTTAACTCCAGTTCTCTCTAGTTCTAGCTCTACTTAGGTATACCTATCGACCAATACAGACCGACACAGACCGACATTAGCCTTCACCACGAAGACTCTCCCTCACTCTTTCTTACCATGTTGCCATTTGTCTTCTAAAATATAACATTTAACACCAGTTGTTAGTCTCTCTCTCTCTCTTAGTCTCTCTCTCTCTCTCTCTCTCTCTCTCTCTCTCTCTCTCTCTCTCTCTCTCTCTCTCCCTCCCTATCTTCCTCTCTCTCTCTCTCTCTCTCTCTCTCTCTCTCTCTCTCTCTCTCTCTCTCTCTTCTCTATCTTCCCCTCTCTCTCTCTCTCTCTCCCTATCTTTCTTTCTTTCTTTCTCTCTCTCTCTCTCTCTCTCTCTCTCTCTCTCTCTCTCTCTCTCTTCCTCTCTCTTCCTCTCTCACTTTGCATCGACATACTTTGCATAAAATTCCACCCAAAGCCTGTTTTACATCAGACCCAGGTTGATGGACCTTTGAATACCAGCTCCCTGGGTAAACCCCCTTAATGTAAATATTCCGCAGCATTTACAAGTAGAAAAACTGGGAGAAAGTGTTGAAACGACACCCCGCTGGCCATGCTTCGGTGTTGACTTTTGCTTTGACTCTCCAATGTGCTCGCCGGTGGTTTATGAAATGTCCAACAACAATCGTAACATTCGGCCTGGTACAATAGAACGACTCGGCGCGTGCGTATTGGTGCGCAAACAAACGCCCAGCTGTGCAAACCGGCACTGTTTGGGCTAACATCACTCTGCTGTAGCACAGTTACAATTTCCTAATCACACGCCGAGGCCTTTTACACCTGGCTCTGTTTCTACCCTTTGCAAGCCTGTGATTTGGGGTATAGTGGCAGATTCTTTGTCAGAGAGCTTGTATTGCGGGCTGTGCAATTCCTTTGTAATTCCAAAAAACTCAGTCGCATCTTCGTTACATCCTCAAGTTAAGTTACCTGCAGTCTTGGCCCTGGCTCACAATAGAGACATCTCAGTCTAAACTAGAACGGCACACAGTAGAGAGCATACCTCCGCCTGGTTGGTCATATCACTCAAAGGTGAAGAATCACTTAAAAATTAAATAATTCACGTATCCGAATCCATTTTCAGATCTTCACCAAAATCGAATCGAATAGTCCTTTTTCACACACACCAAATTTTCGTCCAAATCCGTCCATAACGTTTTGAGATATCCTGCTGTATATCGTTTTTGGCCATATCTCCGAATGGTGAAGAATCACTTCGAAAAATTAAATAAATCTCATATCCGAATCCATATTCAGATCTTCACCAAAATCGAATCTATTTGTTCTTGTCAGACACCCAACCGGTCCACCAAGTTTCGTCCGAATCCGTCCACAACTTTATGAGATATTTTGTTCACAAACAAACAAACAAATAAACGGAAAGTGGTGAAAACACAACCTCCATCCATCTTTGGTGGCGGAGGTAATAAAGAGGATGAGTTTTAGGAGGTAATAAAGAGGATGGGATATTGTCATGATTAGGTAAAATAAGATGTCGTGTTACCTTTAGTGGGGCTGCTAGGGACCTCCTTGTGGGTACATTGCTTTTATGAACGGTATTTAGACTCTTAAGTGTTGATATTGTTCTTCCATACCCCTTTGGAGGAAATTACGGTACTTATCACCGGTACTTATCACGGTACTTATCAGGGTACTTAATCAGGCTACTTATCACGGTGCTTATCACCGGTACTTAATCAGGCTACTTATCACTGTACTTATATACCGATACTTATCACGGTACTTATCATGGTACTTAATCAGGCTACTTATCACCGGTACTTAATCAGGCTACTTATCACGGAACTTATTACCGGTACTTATCACCAGTACTTACCACGGTACTTATCAGGGTACTTAATCAGGCTACTTATCACGGTACTTATCACCGGTACTTAATCAGGCTACTTATCACTGTACTTATTACCAGTACTTATCACGGTACTTATCACGGTACTTATCACGGTACTTATCACGGTACTTAATCCAGCTACTTATCACGGTACTTTTCACCGGTACTTAATCAGGCTACCTATCACGGTACTTATTACCAGTACTTATCAGGGTACTTATCACCAGTACTTACCACGGTACTTATCAGGGTACTTAATCAGGCTACTTATCATGGTACTTATCACCGGTACTTAATCAGGCTACTTATCACTGTACTTATTACCAGTACTTATCACGGTACTTATCACGGTACTTATCACGGTACTTATCACGGTACTTAATCCAGCTACTTATCACGGTACTTTTCACCGGTACTTAATCAGGCTACCTATCACGGTACTTATTACCAGTACTTATCAGGGTACTTATCACCAGTACTTACCACGGTACTTATCAGGGTACTTAATCAGGCTACTTATCACCGGTACTTATCACGGTACTTATCACGGTACTTATCACAGTACTTAATCAGGCTACTTATCACGGTACTTATCACAGTACTTAATCAGGCTACTTATCATGGTACTTCTCACGGGTACTTATCACGGGTACTTATCACGGTACTTGTCACAGTACTTAATCAGGCTACTTATCACGGTACTTATCACGGGTACTTAATCAGGCTACTTATCAAGGTACTTATTACCAGTACTTATCAGGGTACTTATCACCAGTACTTATCACGGTACTTATCAGGGTACTCAATCAGGCTACTTATCACCGGTACTTATCACGGTACTTATCAGGGTACTCAATCAGGCTACTTATCACTGGTACTTATCACGGTACTTAATCACGCTACTTATCACGGTACTTAATCAGGCTACTTATCACGGTACTTATCTCGGTACTTATCAGGGTACTCAATCAGGCTACTTATCACCGGTACTTATCACGGTACTTATCAGGGTACTCAATCAGGCTACTTATCACTGGTACTTATCACGGTACTTAATCACGCTACTTATCAGGGTACTTAATCAGGCTACTTATCACGGTACTTATCTCGGTACTTATCACCAGTACCTATCACGGTACTTATCACCGTACTTAAAACAGCCCTCAAACAAGGCAGGAATTTATCATTTGTCCAAGGTACAGGCACCGCACAACAACCTATCAAAAGCTACCGTGGGATCTTGAAGCATCCACAAGCAAATGCTAGCAGATGGGACGGCATGGACGGCACACTGAGAGATTCCTCCAAAGTATCACATAGTGGCCGATTAAACACTACCTGAACTAGTTGTTAGGCCGAGACCTGAACTTTGGATATATAGCTAAAAGGCAGATTCTTATGTGACCTCTGAACTGCCCTGCAGGCCCGGACTCTATATCTTGACCGTAGATAAACACTTATATGATTTGTGAAAGTTCAAACATGGTTCATCTATAAATCTTCCGGTAAAGGGTGCGTAACCACGCAGAATGCATTTGATACGCTGATGCGGCCTCTAGGCCCCGGAGGGCCTTTTCATTCCAACGATGCTGCACTAAATTGTGCTGCGCGCTTTAGTCAGCGAATGCCCTGTGGTGGCAAAACCACATGGAATTTTACCTTTTCACTGGGTCTGCAGAGCATGTCCGTCCACCATGGGGTCAAAGGTCATCTGGTTAGAACGGTTGTTACCAATGGCGTCGCGAAGCACAAATTGGGATTACTGCATTTGTTAGCACCACATAAGCAGACATCGAAGGCCATTGGGTCACTTCTGGAACATTTAAAGGATTCGTTTAGTTTATTTCTTGTCATTTACACAATCTCTGAAGCATCTACACTCACCGAAGGTTTGGGCAAATGTTTAACTGTTTCAAAGCAGTACAATGTACTTTCGGACAAGCAAACGCCATTGATGACCTCTTACGCATAATCTATTGGTGGTGCTAATAGTTTGGCAAATGTGAGCTGGAGTCCGACATTGAACGATATTTGGGAAAATGAATTCAAAATAAGTTAATCTTCCTGTCCGATGACAGCAAAAGAGCATCAGGATAGCTCTGTTGGGTACTCACCTCTGTGCTGTCTTGTGCAGGATTAATTCCCAATGGTGTGTGATCAGAATAATATCCCCCCTTCCCAATATCCCAAATATGAATCCCAAAATATGAATATCCCAAATAATATCCCAAATATGTGATCCCCCACCCTTCCCACGCCTCTTCCCCCCAGGACCACTCCCTCCCACAGATCTCCCGATGTCCCTGCTTTCAAATGCTGTGCTTGTGTGCTTTCCCCCTCTCCCCATCTTGTCTACCGCTCCCCTTATTATGTTTTATATGTCCGTATTTGGTTGTTTTTTTTTGGTGATTAATGTTAGCTCTTTCACGAGCCTCGATCTTGTATACAAAAAAATATAAAAAATAAAAAAATAGTGTATAGTCACGGTAACGAAAACCTATTACAGACTCTGACCTTTGACCTCCTGAGCCCGAAATCAAATCAGTTCATCTTTGCACCATAATACATTTTTGTACCAACTTTGGTCAAAACGCCATCACTGGTTAAGAAGTTATCACGGCAACAGGATTTTTACCGAGCATGACCTCTGACCTTTCACCTTGGACCTTGTGACCTCAAGATCTAACCACTTAATCTTTACATGATTATGCATACCTGTACAAAGTTTGACTTCGATCCCTTCAGTCGTTCTCAAATTATCACAGAAACAATAACCTATCACAGATGGACGAACGGACGGACAACCCGAAAACATGTCTTTGGCACCTTCTTATTTTTTTTTTGTATACAAGATCGAGGCTCGTGTAAGAACTAATACTTCTTCAGGCGACTAATACTTAAGACATAAATAAAGACATAAAGATAGGATAAAAAAAGACAAGACATAAAGAGCTAATACTTAGGACTAAGTCGGTGGAGACAAAAAAAAATCTCAAGAGGACCGTAGGTAGGAAGCTACAGGTAGATGGAATATTCGGGCAGAACATTTTTCTCCATTCAGTGAGTGTGTTGCATCGTCGAATATTTACATCTTTTTATTCCCATGTACACTTAATGTTGTTAGTAAAATGTACATTGGACTGGAATTCCATTCTAAATTCAGCCCACTAGTTGCCTCATGGCTCTGTTGCTGATGCAGTGCCCCTCCGCATTCGACAATTAATTTGTAACTTGTCCAGGTGCTGGTGATAACTTGCTTACACCTCCTGAAAGACACTATGGGATAATTAATGTCCACCCACTAAAGCCAACAGACGGACAACCTTCTTGAATGTCCAAGATCTAATACATTGATGGCTCCCCCTGCCTGTGAGACACCAGGATGGCAGTTTGTAGTTGGACCTGGATTTTAACCCAGGATAGATAACTGAAAGGCGAGTCTGTCTGGCAGTGAGGAACTGAGACAACAGACACTCCTGATATGTATAGACAAAATAAACAAAAAGAAGAAGCCTCCAGGTAGGAATGAAAGTATTGGAGTTGCGGTAATTAGGGAAAGATGGGAAATCGCAAGAGCGGTGTAAATGGACATGAGATGCCAGTGGGTTTCCACTATATGAACCATTGCAGGGAAGAACAAAATTGGATTGACACATGGAGATTATTTCTCAGGCAGGGGAAAATGGGGTCAAAGAAGTGGAGGTGAGCACTCAGCCTCGACTTTATAAGGTTAACGAGGCAGAGGCTACTGAATGAACACGTGTGTAAGAGCTGTTTGGGATGGGAAGGCTTCAGAGGATTTATGGTGTCTGGGGTACAGTTCCAGATGAGTGATGAGGGCTGTGGACCTTCTTTGAGAAGCAACAACAACGAAACAAATACAAAGGAAAACTATTTTCTTTGACAAAATGTCGTTGTCCTGATAAACCCAAACTGTGAGTAATTGACTGTGGGCATGAAAGACCTCCATGATACATTATGAAAAGAGTAAGCCTTCCTGACATACATTGTGCAGGAATCCTTCCTGAGTACAAAATTCTTTTCTTATTGCCTCCACCAACTATGGTTATGTTTTCCCCCATATCTGTTTGTCTGTTTGTTTGTGAGCACGATATCTCAAAAAGTTATGGACTGATTGGGGCGAAACTTGGTGGACAGGTTGAGCATGTGACAAGGACGAATTGATTCGATTCTGGTGAAGATCCGGTTCTGGATCCCGATACGAGAAAATTTTAAGTGATTCTTGAGAAATGTGTGACCAAAAACGATATATAGCACCATATCTCAAAAAGATGTGGACATGTTCGGTCGAGACGGGGTGGACATGTTGGATGCGTGACATGGATAAGTTGATTCGATTCTGGCGAAGATCCAGATCTGGATACGATAATTTTTAAAGTCATTCTTGAGAGATGCGATCCAAAACGAGAGAGCATGACATCTCAAAAAGGTATGTACTGATTGGGGCGAAACTTGGTGGACAGGGTCGGCATGTGACAGGGATGAATTGATTTGCTTCTGGTGAAGATCAGGTTCTGGATCCGGATACGAGAATTTTAGAAGTGATTCTTGAGAGATGCGACCAAAAACGATATATAGCACCATATCTCAAAAAGTTGTGGACATTTTGGGCCGAAACGTGGTGGACGACTTAGGTAAGTGACAAGGCCTAATTGATTCGGTTCTGTATAAGATAAGGATCTGGATACGAGAATTTTTTAGTGATTCTTGGAGATGCGACCAAAAATGATATATGGCACAATATCTCAAAAAGTTGTGGATGGATTGGGCCAAAGCTTGGTGGACAAGTTGGGCATGTGGCAAGGACGAATTGATTCGATTCTGGATCCGGATACGATAATTTTTTAAGTGATGCTTGAGATTTGCGACCAAAAACGATATATAGCATGATATCTCAAAAAGTTGTGGATATATTGGGCCAAAACTTGGTGGATGAGTAGGGTAAGTGATAAAGACGAATTTATTTGATTCTGTTGAAGATCCGGATCAGGATCCGGATACGAGAATTTTTAAAATGATTCTTGAGAGATGTGACCAAAAACTATATATACAGCAATATCTCAAAAAGTTGTGGATGGATTGGGCCGAAGCTTGGTGGACATGTTGGGCATGTGACAAGGACGAAATGATTCGATTCTGGATCGGGATACGATAATTTTTTAATTTATGCTTGAGAGATGCGACCAAAAACGATATATAGCACGTTATCTCAAAAAGTTGTGGATAGATTGGGCTAAAACTAGGTGGATGAGTAGGGTAAGTGATAAAGATTAATTTATTTGATTTTGTTGAAGATCCGGATCGGGATCCGGATCCGATAATTTTTTAAGTGATTCTTGAGAGATGTAACCAAAAACAATATATACCACAATATCTCAAAACATTGTGGATGGATTGGGCAGAAACTTGGTGAATGCGTTGGGTACATGACAAGGACGAATTGATTCGATTCTGGTGAAGATCCAGATCTGGATCCGCATACGAGAATTTTTTAGTGATTCTTGGAGATGCGACCAAAAATGATATATAGCACAATATCTCAAAAAGTTGTGGATGGATTAGGCCGAAGCTTGGTGGAAATGTTGGGCATGTGACAAGGACGAATTGATTCGATTCTAGATCCGGATACGATAATTTTTTAAGTGATGCTTGAGATTTGCGACCAAAAACGATATATAGCATGATATCTCAAAAAGTTGTGGATATATGGGGCCGAAACTTGGTGGATGAGTAGGGTAAGTGAAAAAGACGAATTTATTTGATTCTGTTGAAGATCCGGATCGGGATCCGGATATGATAATTTTTTCACTGATCCTTGAGAGATGGGACCAAAAACGATGTATACCGCAATATCTCAAAAAGTTGTGGATGGATTGGGACGAAGCTTGGTGGAAATGTTGGGCATGTGACAAGGACGTAATGATTCGATTCCAGATCCGGATACGATAATTTTTTAAGTGATGCTTGAGATTTGCGACCAAAAACGATATATAGCACGATATCTCAAAAAGTTGTGGATAGATTGGGCTGAAACTTGGTGGATGAGTAGGGTAAGTGATAAAGATGAATTTATTTGATTTTGTTGAAGATCCGGATCGGGATCCGGATACGAGAATTTTTAAAGTGATTCTGGAGAGATGTGACCAAAAACGATATATACCGCAATATCTCAAAAGGTTGTGGATGGATTGGGCCGAAACTTGGTGAATGCATTCGGTACATGACAAGGACGAATTGATTCGATTCTGGTGAAGATCCAGATCTGGATCCGGATACGAGAATTTTAGAAGTGATTCTTGAGAGATGCGACCAAAAACGATATATAGCATCATATCTCAAAAAGTTGTGGACATTTTGGGCCGAAACGTGGTGGACGACTTAGGTAAATGACAAGGCCTAATTGATTCGGTTCTGTATAAGATAAGGATCTGGATACGAGAATTTTTTCGTGATTATTGGAGATGCGACCAAAAATGATATATAGCTTGATATCTCAAAAAGTTGTGGATAGATTTGGCTGAAACTTGGTGGATGAGTAGGGTAAGTGATAAAAATGAATTTTTTTGATTTTGTTGAAGATCCGGATCGGGATCTGGATACGAGAATTTTTAAAGTTATTCTGGAGAGATGTGACCAAAAACGATATATACCGCAATATCTCAAAAGGTTGTGGATGGATTGGGCCGAAGCTTGGTGAATGCGTTGGGTACGTGACAAGGACGAATTGATTCGATTCTGGTGAAGATCCAGATCTGGATCCGGATACGAGAATTTTTTAAGTCATTCTTGAGAGATGCGACCAAAAACGATACATAGCATGATATCTCAAAAAGTTGTGGTTGGATTGGGCCGAAACTTGGTGGAGATGTTGGGTGTGTGACAAGGAAGAATTGATTTGATTCTGTTCAGATATGAGAATTTTGAAAGTGATTCATGAGAGATGCGACCAAAAAACGATATGTAGCATAATATCTTACAAAGTTCTGGATGGATTGGACCTAGCCTTGACGGACAGGTTGCGTGTTTGACAGGGATAAGTTGATTCGATTCCGGTGAAGATCCAGATCTGGATCCGGATACGAGAATGTTTTAAGTGATTCTTGAGAGATGCAACCAAAAACGATATGTAGCACAATATCTCACAAAGTTCTGGATGGATTGGGACAAAACTTGACGGACAGGTTGCGTGTAATGCAAGGATGAATGAATTTGATTCTGGTGAAGATAGATCTGGATATGAGAATTTTAAAAGTCATTCTTGGGAAATGCAACCGAAAACGATATAGAGCACGATATCTCAGAGTTCTGGACTTATTGGGACGAACTTGGTGAACATGATAGGTGTGTGACCAGGACAAATTTATTCTATCCTGGTGACAATCCGGATCTGAATCCAGATATGAGAATTTTAAAAGAAATTCTTGAGAGATGCGGCCAAAAACTATATAGAGCACGATATCTCATAAAATGTGGACGGATTAGGACAAAACTAGGCGGATGAGTTGGTTAGGTGACAAGAACAAGCCGATTCGATTTTGGTTCAGGTCCGGATGCAGATCCGGCCAATCAGTGGGATACAAAACGTAACTGGATCAACCTGTCAGAGGTATGCCCTTTACATAATGCTTTTCTAGTTATATTAGAGTCAATACTCCTTTAATGCTATGTACCCTAATAATCTCTCACTACATCTCTCAGCCTGGAGTTTCATTTGTAGTCATCACGTGGGTGTAAAAGAACACCTACCTACACAAGAGCTATAAATAATTGGGACTTTGAGCAAGGATAACTGCCCAGTCGGATATTGTCTGATGGAACACACATTGCTTTAGGCAAAGCTTTGGTCGATATTACTCTTCAGGCTAGCTTGCGGCACCTCTGCTTGTTGGGGCATTCATTGCATTGGTGGACGGAGGGAGAGAGGGAGAGAGGGAGAGAGGGAGAGAGAGAGAGAGAGAGAGCTTCGCCTAATTTAATGACCAGATATTTTTTGGGATGGTGGATATGAACTAAGAAGTGCAAAGATGCACTAGTTGTATAATTGATGATCCATGTTGAGTCAAAATTGATGTAAGTCTTATTCTGTTTTAAAACTGGAGGCTCTTCAACCACTAATTAGGAGGTTCAATGGGAGAGACGATATTGCAAAGGGTCAAAGTCACTCAATGCTCGCCTTTGTTGGTTGTTTCAACGTTTGTTTGAAGAAAAGCAGCATTGTTGGAATTGTTCCTTTTAAAGGAAGGGAAAAAAGACGACCTTTCAATGGCAAGATGTTTCGCCACTGACGACGGGGACGAAAAGAAAAACAACATTCATTCAAAGAAAAGCAGAGCAAGGACTCTCCGCGAGAGGCAGGAGCTCCGCCGACCTTCTAAATTCCTGCTTTTGTGAGCTAACACCATACTGCTTTCACCATTATTGTTGCAATCCATCTCGAGAAACATACCAAGGTCCCAACTGGACTGACCAGTCACTAAAAGCCAAGGAAAGGTTTCAAAATATTTGCAAGGAATGGCACAAAGGAAAAGTAGGCACGTGCGGCATAATAAATTCACGGGCCTATCGTCAACATGTCAGCTGGCGAAGCCCGGCCACCTGTTGGCCGGTGTCTGTCTGTCATCGAGGAAACTTGGCATGGACAGAGCTTCCTTACAAGAACATAGATAAATAAATATAATCTTCAACATGGCTTTATCTTTTGAGGCAGCAGGTGCACACATTGCCACCAGTGCACGATTTCCGAATATTCGCGCCGCTTGAAATGAAATCTCTACCGGCGCATTGCTCAGTTCTCATGCAACCTTAGATCGAGGTATTCGCAGTTAGAGAAGTGTGAAGACATCCTAGGCTGGTGTATGCTTCACGTAATATCAGAAGACTAAACCCGGCTCAACATCGCGAGGAGTAATTTGCCATGACGGTGTTGTCAACTCAGATCAACAACGAGGAAGTGGGTTGAGCTTTTACAGGACATCTAATGCAGTGTGTACAAAGCCACTCGCTCATTAGCACTGTTGTTGGGGTAGCATTAGCATTGGAATCATGGGCTGCTTGAATCTTGCGCAGCGCCAAGCAGCTGTCCAAGAAGACCGCAGATAAAATTTAGTGTTCCCATAACCGTAGATAAAACAGACATTTGGAAAAGAGATCTTGAGAATCCATCTGCTCTATTTGGGTGAAATCCACAAGGATATGTGGAAGGCCCAAGTGTTTCTCCTCCAAAAGCCACTTAAGTAAAAACTTAGGAAACACCTAAATATTTGCAAATATTCGAATTAACATTCTAATTACTGTGTAGTTGAAATCCCGATTCCCTCTTTTCGAAGGACAGCTGAAGTCTTGCAGCAATTGCAAGTGAACGCAGAAGGAACAGCCTATTTGTAGTCTACTCCAAGACATTACTTCGTTCGATGAGTTGCATCTCAAATGCGAAGGAGGATTTGTAAAAAAAAAAATTGGGATTTTTGTTGCTTAAACATGGTTCC
>NC_136261.1:374221579-374226579 GCF_964187855.1 Myxine glutinosa | reverse complement strand
GAAAACAGGCATTTTGAAAATGAAATAGACACGAATTTTTGTTACATCGACAGGGAACTTCATGGTTCCTGAGGATGCCCTTCCTGACGCCAACCCTTGGTCGCCTCTTACGATGTGCAGGGATACGGTGTACCAATTCTAAATTCGGGGTACACCCCGGGATCATTCACACCGGGAAGGATGACAGGCTGAGTCAACCCCCCTGACGTTAATTCAGCAATCGACCGGGATTCAAACTCAGGATCCTAGGATCCCATGCCAGCACCCTAACTGCTAAGCCAACACCAGGCTCTATCAGCTTTGTATATATCTAATATATAAAAGAAAGTTTTTGTTTGTTTGTCTGCGCAAGCTAATCTCCTGAACGGTGAAAGATAGGAGGAAACCTACAATACCAAAAATGTCGGGACGGGCCCCGGGAAGGTTTTAGGCTAGGTGGCGAGACCGGTCGAGGCCCACCCCGGCTGGGCCAGGCCCATTTCGCAATTAAAATCTAACCTGAATTATCATAGTCAATCTTCTATGGCCGTGAGTAAAAGCTGAATTATAGGAGTAAATTCATTCAAAAAGAATCAAAAATGTCGGGGCGGCCCCCGGGAAGGTTATAGGCTAGGTGGCGAGGCCGGTCGAGGCCGCCTCGGTCGGGCTGGGCCCATTTCGCAATTAAAAGCTGAGCTGAATTATGGTAGTGAATCGTCTACGGCCGCGAGTAAAAGCTGAATTATAGTAGTAAATTCATTCAAAAAGAACCCGAGCAACGCCGGGTGCTTTCGGCTAGTATATATATATAAATACACAAAGGATGGCTGTCCATTCATCCGTTTGCTGTTGCACTGATTGGCTGGTGTGAGGTTAGGTGCACTGTGATTGGCTCCTTTCCAGATTATCGTATCGGCTTATTAAAAGCTGATATTCGAAATCTGATTCCATATATCACGATCGGAACTCATGGCCTAAATAATTTTGTCGAAATCGCAACCGAAATAAACTAGACATCCCATCTTCCGACATTACTTGATGGACATTAAAGATCCCACGGTGTTCTTCATGCAGAATGGGCGAGCTATCGCCGACACTGAACAAATTGCAAATTCCTGCCTAAACTCCTGCTGGGAAAGTAATGGCAAACCACCCAGTATAACCCTTGCTCAGGAAGCTGATTCGGTGGCACCGACGCTCAGTAACGAGTCTATGGTGCATCAAATATCAAATACAGTGTAAGTTACACCTGAAAGTGAATATGTGAGGGGAGGGAGATGGGAGTGGTGGAGGGAGCGAGATGTGAGGGTTGGGAGAGGAGAGCGGGATGTGATGGGGGAGGAGGAAGAGGGGAGTGGGAGAGATACAGGGGAGTGGGGGAGACAGGGGAATGGGGATCGAGGGAGTGGGGGAGACAGGGGAATGGGGATTGAGGGAGTGGGGGAGACAGGGGAATGGGGATCGAGGGAGTGGGGGAGACAGGGGAATGGGGATCGAGGGAGTGGGGGAGACAGGGGAATGGGGATCGAGGGAGTGGGGGAGACAGGGGAATGGGGATCGAGGGAGTGGGGGAGACAGGGGAATGGGGATCGAGGGAGTGGGGGAGACAGGGGAATGGGGATCGAGGGAGTGGGGGAGACAGGGGAGTAGGGAGCGAGGGAGTGGGGGAGACAGGGGAATGGGGATTGAGGGAGTGGGGGAGACATGGGAACAGGGATTGAGGGAGTGGGGGAGACAGTGGAATGGGGATCGAGGGAGTGGGGGAGGCAGGGGAATGGGGATCGAGGGAGTGGGGGAGACAGGGAAGTGGGAGAGAGAGTGTGGGGGAGACAGGGGAACAGGGGTCGAGGGAGTGGGGGAGACAGGGGAATGGGGATCGAGGGAGTGGGGGAGACAGGGGAATGGGGATCGAGGGAGTGGGGGAGACAGGGAAGTCGGAGAGAGAGTGTGGGGGAGACAGGGGAACAGGGATCGAGGGAGTGGGGGAGACAGTGGAATGGGGATCGAGGGAGTGGGGGAGACAGGGGAATGGGGATCGAGGGAGTGGGGGAGACAGGGAAGTGGGAGAGAGAGTGTGGGGGAGACATGGGAACAGGGATTGAGGGAGTGGGGGAGACAGTGGAATGGGGATTGAGGGAGTGGGGGAGACAGGGGAATGGGGATCGAGGGAGTGGGGGAGACAGGGGAATGGGGTTCGAGGGAGTGGGGGAGACAGGGAAGTGGGAGAGAGAGTGTGGGGGATACTTTTGCAAGCTTTTCCCATCACTTGGGATGGGTACTCTTCCTAGTGTGTATATATAATTTTGTTATTTATTTTAGTAACCTATTTCTCCATTAACTCATTGTTGTTCTACTTACATGATCGTTAGGAATTGTAGTCTTCTGGTGTTTCAATGTTTTCCCACACAGTATGTTCCATTCAAGAATTGTACAGAATGATAAAAGCAAACTCTATGCTGCTTGCGCTTTTACAATGAGCTCCTTATTCTGCCACATCACATCTCTATCTTTCCACAAACCCTCTCTCCCATTCCATTGTACGAATATGAATACTCATTGACTTTGTCTATCTCTCATCCTCTGCTGTCCCTTGTTCAATGCCATGGTGTACCCACGCGTAATTACTTAGATACTTTGGAGTCTTGTTTGATTACGCACTGCATGACTTGTCTTCTCTGAGTGAATCTTCCATATGCTTTTTTCGAGTGTTGTAAAGATGATCCGGTTCCTTTGGCTGTGTACACGAGTCTTTGGACAATCTGATTCGACTGACAATCACCTATCCCCTGGACTTACAGACCTGCTGCTTTCCGAGAGCTCGATGGTATTCCGTGGCAACACGAGCGAGCACGGCGTGTTGCTGATGGATGAAGAGCGCGGACGGCTGTTTGTGGGTGGCAGGGACACGTTGTTTTCTCTGAGTCTCACGGACATCAGCAATCGCCCGCTGTCGGTACGAGAATGGACCCAAGACTTGCTGCACAAAATAATGGATCTTGTTTATTCGTTTATTATCGAGATGGCTGAGCGGTTCGGGTGCCGGCTTGGGATCCTAGGATCCTGGGTTCGAATCCCAGTCGATCGCTGAATTAACACCAGGGGGGTTGACTCAGCCTGTCATCCTACTGAGGTCGGCATAATTGAGTACCAGTTCACTGGTAATTCCCTGTGTGTCGCAAGAGGCGGCTAACAGGGTTGGCGGCAGGAAGGGCACCTGGCCATAAAACACTGCTTCAAAAAGGGGACCACGGTGCCCGAAAAGGGCCAACCCCTGCTCAGCGGGGAAAAATGGCCTCCAAAGGTGGTTCTTATTGCTCTGGAGATGCAGTGAAATTGTAAAGATATGATTCGGGGTTTGAATTGCTCATTTTGATTTGCTTTCATTCATTGTCGTTATCAATGAAGAGTCTATTCGTTTTGAAATGAAGGACATGTGGGGGAGACATTAATGTGCACTAGCTAATACCACCCATCGCTTTGCTGAAAAAAATATTAAGAAAGAAGGGAGAGAGAGTGGTCGCAAGTCTCAAATTGGCGTTTGCAGTTTCGCTCCTGCGCCCATACACAAATCTTCCTTTTTTGCATCAAAAACATTCCTGGGATTTCGGAGGTTATGTTTTCACCCCTGCGTGTTTGTTTGTTTGTCTGTTTGTCTGTCTGTAAACAAGATATCTCAAAAAGTTGTGAATGGATTCAAACCGAATTTGGCAGAGTGGTAGTGTATGTGTCAAGGACGAAATGATTCGATTTTGGTGAAGATCCGAATTCGGATCCGGCTACAAGAATTTCTTAAGTGATTCTTCACCATTGGGAGATAGGGCCAAAAATGATACATAGCAGGATATCTCAAAAAGTTGTGGACGGCTTTGGACGAAACTTGGGGGGAAGGTTGTGTGTGTGACAAGGACAAATGATTCGATTTTGGTGAAGATCTGAATATGGATTCGGATACGAGAATTATTACATTTTCAAGTAATTCGTCACCATTGATAGATCGGGCGAAAAGCGATAAATGACATGATATTTAAAAAAGTTATGGACGAGTTATGAATAAACTTGGTGGACGAGTTGGTTAGGCGACAAGAAGAAGCCAATTAGATTTTTGTTCAGCTCCGAATCCAGATCCGGCCTATCAGTGGGATACAAAACATAAACTGTTCAGCCTGGTGGAGGTATGCGCTCTACCAAGTGTCGTTCTAGTTGTGGATATGATGCGTTTTATCACTGGCTCTCCAAACCGCATTTATGTCCAATAATTATTAATGTGACTAAGTTATGGCATTGCCATCTTTGTCTTATTCAGTATATATAATAGCTTCCCTGCCCTTCCAGCCAAAGAAAACGACATAAAGCAACCAAAAAGCTGGACAAGGTAAGCCCTTTGTTGTTTCAAACCTGACCTGGGTTCCTCCCCAGCTGCAGACATGCATAAGTAGTACATATATGAGAATAACAATGCTGCACGTCCCGATCATCCAGACAGTTTCATCATCTGCAGCTCTGGAGGAATCCAGGTCGGGTTTAAAACACCAAAGTACGTACTTACCTTGTATAGCTTTTCTTGGTTGCTTTATGTATCTTTCTTTGGCTGAAGGGCACAGAGGTTACTAATTGTAAAGTTCTAGCCACAGCAGGGGATAGTTCATTAGGTGAGAGCTGATTGGTTGTTCCCTCCAATTACAGTTGAGAGTCTGGGAAAATAACAGACCAACTTTTTAAAGAAACGCCAATGATTAATGTGACAAAGTTACAGCATATTAAAAATATCTTGGCCTTTCTGTTTCACGCTCTTTTTCGTGGAGACAGTAACTGAATGGGTCATCCACACACAAGTCAGCATTTTAATTTGCATAACTATGTTTACCCTACGTTTCCAAATGCAGTCTTTACAAACAAACTCTTTACCTTCTTATATTGCCACAGGCATTGTGCTTAGGCTTGCAACACGTTATAGTTAAATGCCACAGGGAATATCCATGATGGGGCACAAATTTGTCACCCCAGCAGCTAAAGGGTTATAT